>NC_139678.1:80910683-81107971 GCF_964106915.1 Podarcis gaigeae | reverse complement strand
AATCGCCACCCAACAGAGCAAGAGGCATTAACAAATTTCAAGGACACATTCGAGCCAGACAAAATCCCTTGGGGAGTGTAGGATAGGGAAGGAATGGCCTGGGATGGGGAAGGAGGAGTTCTCAGGGGCAGGCAGAGAGGCCTGGAGGTTCCCCACCCCTAATATTTGGGGAAGTGACATGAGGGGATATTTCTCTCTGCATCTACTCAACCGGCTAGAGAGGAGCATTCCCCCTAGCACTGGCCAGGTGTTTTCCCCTCACAACCACAGCCAGCTCCCATTCAGCTGAGGTTAGAGGAAAGAGATTTCACACTGTAGTACTGAGGCAGCTCACGTCTGTATACATGTTAAACCTGAACGCCACAACATCACGGATTAACTCCTTTGTGTTTCAGCAAACCACAACCGCTTCAACCCCCAACAGTCCTCCACCTACCAGGCCACCAGCCAGAGCGTCTCTGTCACATATGGCACCGGGAGCATGACTGGATTCCTAGCCTATGACACCGTCCAGGTAAACTGCTGGGGGACAAAGAATGATGGGCAGCCAGTTTGGAAGCTAAACACGGGCATAGGTGGATAAAGAAAAGTAAAAATCTGGACACAAAAGTTGTTGAGCTTTTATTTCAAAATCTCAGAGAGAGAGAGAAATTTTAAAGCTCCCCCCCCCCTTGGAAATTCGCCAAAGATCAACACTTCCAATATGGGCTGCCATATGCCTGGGTTTTCCCAGACATTTCAAACGATTTCTGAAAATTCCACCCAGACGCCATTTTTGACGGACGAATTCCAAATGTCTGGGAAATTCTAGATGGAAATTCTAGCCTTCATTATGTTGCCTAGTTAACAAAAAGTACTGCCTATCACTGCTGCTACCACCACCACCACCACATACATCAGCTAGGAAGTGGAATATTTTCATTTAATTTCATAATGTATCTGACTGTAGCTTCTCTCACACATAGGTGGGAAGTATTGAGGTCACCAACCAGATCTTTGGCCTAAGTGAGACCGAGCCTGGCACTTTCCTTTATTATTCCCCCTTTGATGGCATCTTGGGTCTGGCTTACCCCAGCATTGCCTCCTCTGGTGCAACTCCTGTCTTTGACAACATGATGAGCGAGGGTCTGGTGTCTCAGGATCTCTTTTCCGTCTACCTGAGTTCGTAAGTACTGTATGAGCTATCTGAGAGCATTTCCCCACAAAGGGATGCAGCAGGGGACCATTGCTAGTGGACAGAGGACATGAGAACTAAGTAGGTTGTTTCTAGAAACTCAGCCCCAGGGAAACTTGTGCTGGATAGTAAGTCCAAAATTTGACCCAAATACCAAATTTAGCTTCATGTCTAAGCACAAAACTGCATGCAAGTCTTTTTAAAATATTGGGGATTCTGACTTTATTCCTCACTAGCCATCTCCATATCAAGCATCACTTAGGGCTCAGCTGGACAACTACTAAATATATTACAACTTATAGATGATGGTGGTGATGTAACACTTTTTATGTGCTTGTTGCCCTTTACTTACTCTGACACCATAGTCTTTACAACAGCATGGATGGCAAACTTGTGTCCCTTCTGATGTTGTTGGACTCTGACTCCCATCAGTCTCAGCCAGCATTTTGGGGTGGATACAGTCACATACTGAAAGCTTATTTGGAGCTCGTGCAACAAGCCCATTTCCTCCAAAAGATCAATAAGGAGAATACCAGTAATTTCCTTATTTGCAATAAGGAAATTGATGGGGAAATGCAGTAGAAAGTGTGGATAACACTTGCTTTGATGCAACGCCATCTATCCTCCCCACAAACAAATAGGAATGAATGCTTATTAAATATCCAACATCATCAAATCTCCCTGCAAGCAAATGAGGATGAATGCTCAATAAGCAGATCATCTGAAAGCACCCTATGCTATGTGAAAGACTCTCTGCCTGAGATTCTGGACAGTTGCAACCAGTCAGAGAAGACAGTGATGGCCTAGGTGGACAAACAGTCCCACCTTATATCGGGCAGGTTCTTAGAGTCCTCTGTTGTCCTTTTCTTCTCAGCAATGACCAGAGTGGAAGCTTTGTGATGTTCGGTGGTGTCGACTCATCCTACTATTCCGGGAACCTCTACTGGGTGCCTCTCTCTTCTGAGTCTTACTGGCAGATCACTCTGGACAGGTAACGACAACTTCAGTCATCACTTCAGTCAGAGGCCACCAAGAAGAAGGTGCAAAATATGATGTGATCAGCTGAGACACATATGAGATTCAGAGAATAGCTGAGGGACGGAGAGCAAGCAGGAAAGAGGCAGAGGCAGGGAGAGCAGCCATGGAAAGTTGTACCTTACACACAATGGGTGGATCTCACGAGAGCATTTCTCCCACATTTCCTCATGGGCACCTTGTGGGCAAAAAGATGAAGGTTGCTTTCTCTTTGTCACATTTGACCTACCTGTGTTCTCTTCAGCATCACCATGAATGGCCAGGCTATTGCGTGTTCCGGCGGCTGCCAAGCTATTGTTGACACTGGTACCTCCCTCTTGGCTGGTCCCCCTCAAGGCATTTCTAACATTCAGTACTACATTGGTGCAAGCAACGGTGAGGTAAGGAAAGAAGGGAGGCTTCCAAAGGTACCAAAGAGACTGATATGATGGAGAGTATGCATGTGTGAGAGAGAGGCGGGGAGAGAGAGATGAGTTCAATGCCAATTCTGACTCCTGGGTGGTGGTGGTTGTTGTTTTTAAAAAAGCACTGATGTGGGCCAGCAGTGGGAAACATGTGGCTCTTCATACTCCTATCAGCCCCCACCAGCATGGCCAATGGCCAGGGATGATGGGAGCTGTAGACCAGCAACATTAAGAGGGCCACAAGTTCCTCACCTGTGAGGTAGGCCAAAATCAGATTATGAAGAAAGAAAAGGGGAATGGCAAGTTGGTTATCCCTCAGCCTTCCTGTGACCTTTCTCCATTGTACAAAGAACCTTCTGCTCATGGCTGGAAGGCAGGGTAAATATGGATATATGTGAGTCTGAGGTTTTTTTAAAAAAATAATAATTAGATGCTTGGAGTTTTAGAAAAAAAGTTACTTTGGTGCTATTGTTATGGTGGATGCAAACAGCTTCTCTAAGAAAGATCTTCTGCTGCAGGAGCATTCCCTTTTCGATCCAAACTAGACTGTTGCCAAGAAAAGGTCATTTCCATCCAAACACCAGCTGGCTAGCACTATCATGGGATGGTTGTGCAAGAAGGTGGTTGCAGAAATGTTGCCTGTGGTGGCAAGCGGCCCAGTTCCAACCCTGCCCTCATGATTTGATTGGTGCTATTTGTTTTCTATACTGCATCCCCACCCCAGAGCTGCCATAATCATTTCCTCTGTTTGCAATGTTCAGGGTGTGCGTGCTGCTGCTTTTGCAGCCAGAACAGCACCACCCATGAAAAAGAGAAAGGCTTGAGGAGCCTCCAAGATTTGCAGAAGTAGAACAATCTTTAGGAAACCTGGAGGGTGGTGGGACTCCAGATACAGTCCAATGAAGGCCATGAAACACTGAATTGTTGAGGTGGGAGCAGAAAATCAGGGATGGAGTGGAGTGGAATGAAGTAGAGTGGCTGGAATCCTGAACAGTAGGAACTCCACACTGCAACATTATGTTGAAGGTCCCATTTGTATTAACTAATGTCCTTCCCAGGGCCCTTCCACTTAGACTAATTGTTGGCTTTTCCTTTTGTTCTCAACATTTGAAGGCACAGTGCCACATGGCTAATCTTGTTATTTTTTATTTGTTCTACTCCACAACAGGTCAGCTGCAGTGCCATGAACAGCCTACCTGACATTGTTTTTACCATCAATGGCTATGAGTTCCCTGTGCCTGCCAGTGCCTACATTCGCCAGGTAAGGGTCATGGTTCATCTAACCTGGAATTTTCTCAAATCGTTTCTATGAAGGGATCAGCCTGCTGATTAAATCAGTCCTGCTGGCTAGGACCCAAACCAATGAATTCAAGTTACAAGAAAGGAGATTCTGACTAAACATCAGGAAGAACTTTCTGATAGGAAGAGCTGTTTGACAGTGGAACAGACTTCCTTGGAAGGTTGTGGAGTCTCCTTCCTTGGAGGTTTCTAAGCAGAGGTTGGATGGCCAGCTGTCATGGATGATGTACTTGAGATACCTGCATTACAAGGAGTTGGACTAGATGACCCTCAATGTCCCTTCCAACTCTACAGTTCTATGATTCTATGAAAAGTTGATAGGAATCAGATCCATGAAGGGGTAATAATATCATATAAATTCAATAATACAAACCTAGGAAAGATCCACACCATACATTTGAAGTACATCCAATGCACATTTAAAGCACATGACTTCCTTCCCAAGAATCCTGGGAACTGTTGTTTGTTAAGGGTACTGGGAATTGTAGCTCTGTTAGAGGGAAATTACAGTCCTCAGGATTCTCTGAGAGAAGCCATGTGCCTTGGATATGCTTTAAATGTATAGTGTGAACCTGCAGGGTGTGGGGAGGGGGGAGAGAATCTCCTAATGCCATATTCCATAAAATGCACAAGCATTCAAGCAACACATGGCTGAATGAAAGGAAGGTGTGCTAGGGAGACAGCTGGTGTCCAGTCAGTGACACAAACCATAAAGCCCTCCTTATATCAATTACAGGGCAGTCCCCACACAGCCCCCAATCTCACCTCAACATAGATGCTCTGTGAAGGGTCTCCCATGCCGGTGAAGCTACTCAAGTGGTGTGACACAAAAGCCAACACTAACTGTATCTTGTTTCCCTTTGTTTCAGGGCCAAAATGGCTATTGCACAAGTGGCTTTGAGTCCATCAGCATTCCTACTCAGTCTGGTGAGCTGTGGATCCTTGGGGATGTCTTCATCCGCGAGTACTACTGCGTCTTTGACAGAGCAAACAACCAGGTCGGCTTGGCCCCTGTGGCATGAACGTGACAACATCTATTGGCAAAATGATTCCCTCAAGATTGTTTTTACTTGCTGGGACTAAATTTAGTCACTACGCTCCCTCCCCATAAGCTGAAACATTAATAACAGTAGAATAAAAGAATATAAAGCAAATGAATTTTGGTTTGCATTCCTCACAGACTTAATGCATACCTATCTAACTAAGTATTACCAGTGAGAAAGTGGAGCTGGTTTTCCTTTTTCGTGTTCATCTTTTCTAGTTTCCATGGGTCTCTACTCTTCTCTTCTTCTGGCTAGATCTGTTGAGCAACTTAAAACACAACACACAACATCACTCTATCCTGAATTTCTGTTCACCAGTTCCATGTGAGAGCTTCAGCTATTTTTTACGCGTCAGAGCAACTTGCTCTGTCCATTTCTGATAAACTTCGTTCCACTGAACTTCTGATATGTTCTGTTGCACAGAGGGAATGCTCCCCCCTCGCTTGAAATAGGTTAACAGAACATGAAACATAGACTTAGTCCTTGGAGATACCAAAGATACATGATGGCCCAAGAAAGGGGGAAATCAGTGACCCCAATGTTCCAGGCAGATAGGCAGGCAAGGCACGATCAGCACCTTGGAGAGAGACCTAGATGTGCTAATAATCCTGCAGCTGAGGCACAGCATACAGTGTCATAGCCTGGCTAGGTATTCATTGACTAGAGGCCTCACCAGCTGTATGCTGCATCTGGCCATTGACTTCTTCTGGCCTGTGTTTTCAAGCTGTAGGGATATCTCCTCTCCTGATCCTCTGAGGAGTCTGTGGTGCAATGATCAGAATCTGGTGGCAAAAAGTGTCTCCTTGGGATTCAAGGGAGGAGAGGTGGGCTTCAGTGCTAACAGCTGAGATCCACATGGGGCAGACCAGAGACTGGATCCACCTCCTCCATCATTCCACAGCCATGACAAAGCCCTAGTTTGGAATTCCCAGAACACATTCAGGCCAACCTGACACAGCACGTTACATGTTGCAGAAATTCTTAATGTGAAACTCTTTACTTTGAACGCTTTAGTTTTTAAAAGCTAAAAACCGCACTTTTGAAGAAACACAGGTTAAATTTATTTGACACAAGCGTTGATTTTTTTAAAACAAACTCTTATTCCCCCGCCACTGCCCACTCCCACCCCCCACATTGGAAACATTCACCATAATGTGAAGCCAGCAATTCAGAATGCACAGCCTCAGTTAAAAATGCATCCATCTCCAGCTGCCTGATGGGAGGTAGAAGAACCAGTAATACAGACTGAAGTCTGGACTGTAGAGATTAGATTTACACTGGACACGCTACAAGCTACTTTCCAAACTACCAAACTATGTTCCAAAAATAATTGACATCCATGATTCCTAAGCATTGAGTTTTAAGAAGTGCTGTTTCATAATGGGACCAAGAGAGAATTCTTAGCAACCTCACAAAATTACAGTCCCCGGAGTTCGGGGTAGAGGGAAGCCACAGCAACTAGTCTGGTTTCAAATGACCAGTACAGATGCATCCTTATTAGACACCTCTCTGAGGTAGTTAAACAAAATCTGTCCTGCCACCAGTTTCAGGAGTTGGTTGTAAACACCGTCAAAGCCTAAAACAAATCGAAAAGGACCAAACCACTTTCAGGGAGGCTAGCAAGTAGCATGCTTCAGCAAAGAAAATGAAATTCATGTTGAAATTTAAATTTCAAAATGCAAATTTACCTATCAATTGCGGGGGGGGGGGGGGACATGTTTACATTTAGCTACCTAGCTACCACAAAACGTCTGTTTTTGGTGTTTGCATAAATCTAGCTCCTGTGTACTGTAATCTGAATTTCAGAACTCCTTACACAATAGTAGATCTGGTATGAAAGCCAGAAATGGAAACTAGCCAACTTTCCTTTAAAATTATCATCCCTGAAGACTGACATTCTCGTATAAGTCCAAAAACAGCAACAGGATACCTGTGCTAGACCTGGTATGAGAACATTTACTAAGCAAGGGATTCCTTCCCTTGCTGGCAGCAGGCCAGTACTGCAACACAGCAGAAGAGGTGAAATTAGAAAATGTCCTTGGTCCTACCATATATATATATTTGTCTTCTGAAGGGGCAGAAGGCTGTGCTGGAATCTTTATACTGATATTGCAAAAAAAGGGGGGGGAAGGAGGGTGATTATCCCATGTTGCTCCACAGCCAAGGAGACATTGGTTAGGTAAGAGCACAAACAGGCCTTGTCATCTCAACAGTAGCTAGGGCTGAATAACTACCCCTGCTAATTAGACCTGCTCTCAAGAAAAGAGAACGTAGATCCTGCCAATGGTAAGTAGCAGCAGGGCCACCTCACACCACTAGTGGCAACGTGTGTGTTTTTTTGGTAGATCCTCTTCTACACCTATGAGGTTAAAAGTGGTTATGTTCCTCATGTTCAAAAACAGGCCTGGTCTTTCCTTCAAGCTAGGGAGCAGTGCCACGGAGGTTATTCTCACTACCAGGGGGCAATGCAAGGCTGCTCCCCCAAGTTTGCTGGTCCATGGGTGAACCTGTTGTGTGGGGGCCATCTTGTCTGCCATCTTGAAGTTCCCGAGGAGAGTCTGGACTGTGGCTGGATGAAGGGGAAAGTGTTTCTGTTGGAGGTGACAGAGGAAGGCTGTGGGTATCTGAAGGCTGAAAGGAGGTGGTGGTGGACTCTGTGAGGTTAGCTACCGTTAGCGGAGTGGAGGCAGGAACTGCATTGGAGGGTGCAGGAGTCCCAGCAGTCCTTGTGATGAGGAAAAGGAGCCGAGGATGAGTCAACAGAGAGCCAAGAGAGCTTGGCCTGGTGGGAGAAGGCCTGAGGTTTCCTGGCCTATTTGCAAGTGGCAAAGGAGACCCTGATCTTATCTGAGGAGTCACAGATTGGCCTAGTCGAAAAGAAGGGGGTTTGGCACTTGGTGGCCAATTGAAACGCAGCTTGATGAGACCTCCTGGTCTGGTATGATGGAGATCAACATTCTCTGGTGCCATTGGCCTCGTTGGCACAATCTCCCAAGCACTTGCATTACTTGCCGCAAGATGAACATCAGGACCAAGCGAAGCAGGTGTGGGAATGGGAGTGCAGAGGCTGCAGTTCCTCTCAGACATTGGGTCCATGGAACGCCTCTGGAGGGTTTGCAAGCCTGCCTTTGATTCTCCATCTTCCAAGTGAGAATTGGCTAGGCTCTTCTCCAGCGAAGCCACATCATCTGTTGTGAAACAAGCACAGACTAGGCTGAGCACTGCTTGCCCTGAATCATTCCAGTAAACTCTCAGCTTTTGGCCTAGGTTACTGACCACAAATTCTGAACTACAAGGGCCATAGGTGCACATAAACACAAATGCACATTCTGCACCACACCATGAGATGCAAACACACACACACACACACACACACACTATGGTGGCAAATTTCTGAGCTTTCTTGATTCTGAGAGAACCTGGGAACAACTAACACTCTGCTTCCTTTGGAAGCACATTGCAATAAACTTGACAGCTTTGAGACAATTTACATGATTAAAAATTTGGGGTTGGTGGGAATTAATTTAAGAGACAGCCAGGAATTAGGAGAATTAGCTTCTCAGCTTCCCTCACTTCCTCCACCAGAGGTGAACTAGGCTTTATTTCACCCGGGTCAAAGGCCCAGTTTGCCACCACCCCCACATGCATTCTTTCCAAAATGTGAAAGAATTTTCTCTGCTGTGAGATTTGACAATGCTGAATTTATATCACAACACAAAATCACATGGCAGACCCAATGCAGGTATGATGAGCACCCCTACCTGGAACTTCATTACCATGGCAGTCGGGGCAGCAATGTGTAGGGGGGCCAAAGGGCTCCGCACAGGTGCCTAGGCAGGGCCTCTTCTCACAACTCACCTCTCCAAGCTGAGGGACACAAAGCAACAGAGGAGAGGTTGAACTGGTTCAGACAAAAACTGGAAATCATGGCTTCTTCCTGTTTATTTATTGAAAGGGGTTTTAACCCACTCAACGCCAAAACCTTCTCCCAGAGCAGCTTACAGATCACTATAAACAATACAAACCCTGCCCACAGGCTTACAATCTAAAAAGACACACCACAAAAAAGTGGATTGGGATGAAGGAGGAGATGCACACACTCAAGCACAACTTTTTTCTGATGACCAGCTGAGTTGGAAAAGCTCAAAGGGAGGAGTCAAAACTTGCTGGTCTCTCAGCTGCTCAAGCATCCTTTCGTTTCCCTCCTCTGCTGGAGGCTGATGTAACAGCTTCAGCCATGTGACAGTGGATGAATGAATCAGGCATCTTAGCAATCGGCACATCAATGAGTTGCAGTGAGCCTTTGTTTGCATGGTTCCCTCCCCTTTCACATATCAGAGGAAGGCTTTAAACTAACCACAGTTCCCTGTGACATCATAACTTGGATAACTGTTATGTTGATTAAACAATGGTTAGTGAAAATATGTTAGGATCAGCTTCTGGTTTAAACAAATCACAGTTCCAAGCTCAGGTGTCACAAGAAACTGTGGTTAGTTTAAAACAGTAAGTGGATGCTTCTGGCAAGGGAATGAGGAGGAGACAGGAAGGAAAGAAAGAAAAAACCTTTTCCCCAAGAAGGTAAAACAATACTTTCAAGCTTTGGGGTTCTAGATAAAGAACATTCATTTTTTTTCTTTTTCTAGGTTGCTGTCTTGCTAAAGGCCATCTGATCTCCTTAATGGAGCCCAGCAGTTCAACACCCCCAAACTTTATTCCCAGGCCTGCTAATAATAATAGCATTAATAGAGAACAATGGGAAGAGCAAGAGAACAGTATGGGAGTGGAAGTGTAACCCTTTTGAACTGCAAACCATCCCAGGATCCCCCCACCCCCAAGAGGCTCACAACTCACCTGACAAGTACAATGAATGCAGGGTTCACCTTCTGGTACAAAGACGTGTCCATTCACCACTTTCCTCCCTTTGTAATTGCAGTCTACAAAAGGAGAATAGCACAACAGATATAATTTTAGCCATAGAGACATTGCACCTAGTCTGATTAGAGAGACAAGAAACCAGACATATTAGAATGTTGGTATTCACACACATAAGTAGGACAGTTACTTCCTCTAGCACTAAACCGCGACTATCACAAAAATCTGGAATGTTCTAGCTACTTAATGCTGCACAGTTGCAATGTACAAGTTAACTTATATAAATGAATTCCCAGGCAATTTAGAAGGCAATGGGACAACAAACCATCAGCTATTGATCTGAATACTATAAAACCATTCTAATGACTGATATATCATTTTCAGTTTTAGTAGGGATTCTATATTGCACAACTAGCCCTCATTTTTTTAAAAAAAACAACAAACAATTTTTAAATTATTATCTGGAAAAGCCCTAAGATCATAATGCTTACCATGACAAACTGGACAGCACTCTCCTTCTGGGTGGAAAGGATATGTACAAAAGACAACACAGTCCACAGGAGAACATGCCACAGAGCCTAGCTGTAAGAAAACACACACACAAACACACACACACAAACACACACACACACAGAGAGAGAGAGAGAGAGAGAGAGAAGAGAGAGAGAAATCCTGCATTAAATGGCAGAGAAATATAGAGAGCCTTGCCTTTCATTTCAAACCTCCCAGCCAATCTGTTTCAGGATACAGAGCATATTATATAACCCTTGGCATTTATTATTACTTGTTTATCTGGTCCTTTTACAGATCAATTCAACTTCTTGGCTGTGGCAGCCAGCAGCGTAGCTAGCTGCTCGGGTGCCCTGTGCGGCAATCACGTCCTGCAGCCGGGGGTGGGACGAACCCATGGGGGCAGGGCAAGTTGCGTGGAGCCTCTCCACCGCCTCCCCCTCAGCTGTAGGGTGGCTGAGGGAGAAGCAGTGGGCAGATGCAAGCTCCACGCTGCCGTTTCAGGCAGCGCCAAGTCTGCAGGCACTCTAGCTGCCACGCCCAGGAGAGATGCGTGGCTCAGGCACGCTGCAGGCCCTGGGTAAGTGCCGGCCCCCGTGGTGTGGCGCCCAGTGCCACCTGCATTTCATTGCATTTGTTGACTGAACTAAAAAGTTTCCTGAGCCCAATTTTTTTAAAAAAACTCATATTTTTGTCATTTTGTCACACACACCCCCCACAGTGATGACACCCGGGACGCACCCACCGCACCCCCTTCCTCCACCATTGGTGTTGGAGGCACTGCTGCATCCAGAGCCCTGTTGCTTGCCTGGGCAGCAGTTGGGTTGGGGGAGCAGAAAGATTCTGCTTTTGTTTTTTTAAAAAACAAATTCGGTGAACATCTCAAATTATCTCAATAACACAATATCAGCTTTTCAAATTCATTTCAATAAAGACAGCATCTTTACTGCCAATGCATTAAAGAAATTAATAACAACTTCAGTCATATAACATTCTATATCATAAACACATGACATCCTTCCAAATTAATAGTGCAGCCCTTTAAATGTCTCCTCAGAAGTAAGCCCTACTCAGTTCAACTGGGGTTTATATTCCCAGATAAGCAGGCATAGGATTGCAGCCTAGGGTTGCATACACACTATAACTTTTAAAGCACATTTGAAAAACGATTTCCTTCAGAGAATTCTGTTAAATTTCCCAGCAATTCATAACGAACGACAGCGCCCTTAATTCTTTGAGATAATGTGTTTCAATTACGCTTTAGAGGAATACAGTGTATACACAGCCTAATTTTCTGGGGAAGCTGCCTTATACAATCCCAGATAAGACTTTAGCCTTCTTTGGGCTTTACATTTACAGTTAAGTAAACCTGTGTGCAAAAGCAGTGCAGGTGAGAGCATTACCTCCACCTCTCCTGTTGCCATCTCACTTGCCTGCTGACTTGTGGGAGGTGACAGTCTGAAGCAATGAGCCTTTTGCATCTGTGGAGGCCTCCCTTTGCATTTTAGAGCGCTGATGCCTTGAAGAGGGCTGCTGTTTGTTGCTGTATTTTTGCTTGCTCTGGAGCAGGCACGGGAACACTGTAGCCTTGTTATTGGACTGCAGCTCTCATCAGCCCCAGCCAGCATGGCCAGTGGTAAGGGGTGGTGGAAATTGTAGTCCAGTGACATTGGCAGGGTCACGGGTTTCCCAAGCTTGCTCTGTAGGACCTGTTACTAGGACAGAACACTCCTTATAGGCTGGGAGCGGAAAACAGAGAACTTACCAAACAAATGCAGCTTAGGCAGGGGTCCAAGACAGAGGGGAATGTCTCATTGTTGTAAAAGACCCTTCCTGCATAGGTGCAGCCTTCAGTCAAGAAAAAAAGAAAAAGACGCTTAGTTTGTCAACTTGGGTCACGTCAACAACCTGCTTTTATCTCATTCTTTTATCTTGTGAACTGCCCTGGGATCTTTTGACAAAGGGTGGTATATAAATCTAATAAATAAAATAAAAAATATAATAGGGCAATGTGGGTCATGACTCTTAACAATCACTCTTTTTCAGCCAAGGCCCCATCTACACTATACATTTAAAACACCATTATTCAGCTTTTAACAGAAAGAATCCTGAGAGCTGTAGTTTGTTAAGAGGGTTGAGAGTTATTGGGATTGAACCACTTTGGAAAGTGTGGATCTGTGAAGGGAATAGGGGGGGGGAGGGGGGTGTCTCCTAACAACTCCCAGAACCCTTAACAAACTACATTTCCTAGGATTCTTGACATAAAGCCATGCATTTTTAAAGTGGTGTGGTGATGCTTTAAATGCATGGTGTGGATGGGGCCTTACATATGCAAACAGCAACAAACAGCAGCAGTCTTCTTCAGACATTAGATTTATGGTTAGGTAAACACATGAGGGTCAGTGGGGACAAGAACACAATCTTTGCATTCCCATTCCCAGCCAAATCATGGAAGTCAATTCATGGAGCATAGTACGCTTGTGGGCTTCCCACAGGTATCCAGTTAGCCACTGTGAGAACAGGATGCTGGATTAGATGGGTCTTTGGCCTCATCCAGCAAAACTTGTCTTTTGTTCTTTCTTTGGTGACTTGCCATACATTTAATATCCCTGGGAAATTAGGGTTCCAAAACAAGCAAGGAGCCTTCAGATACAACCCCACCCCCTTGCTCCAGATTGTTGCCCTGCTGTTTTCAGTTCTTTCTCTATATGAAAACATTTGGGGTCAAATGAACATGCACTGTAAGAAGCATTATATATGACAAGATATTTGTCACAGACTGTACTTCTTGCATTTTGACCCCACTGTTTTGCAGTTGCTCTCTATGCTGATGTGTATTCTGCAATTAGAATAAGCAACGTAATATAAGGAAAAGCAGGCAAGTTAGCAACAACAGCAAAAGTTGTTTTCTGGCTGTGGATTCTGGTGTTCTGATTTCCCTGAGAAGGGAACAGCTGTCTGAGAAGATGGAATTTACCTGCTGAACAATCTGGACAGCACTGCCCAGGGATCCGGATTGGGTGAGGACATGTCTCCAAACACTCTGTCCTCTTACAGCTCACTGAGCCATCTGCCTGCAACAGAAAAGAACTTCACAGAAACCCACAGCACAAACAGCTGGACTGTTGCAGGCAGATAGATCGATATCACCCCAGAAGAGACTTGAATTTCCTAGAGGTATCTGTCTTCGAAGGAGCACATATTTTCTGTCCCTGTGTCAGTTTTCATAAAAGGTTCCAGAAGTGTTCAACTGCTTTACATTTGACACCTGAAAGCCCATGGTATGTAAGCAATAATTTTACAGTTTCATCCTACAAAGGTTGTTTATAATCCTAGAATTCAATGCCTGAAGTCCCATTAACACTCAATAGACTAACTGCTCTGACATCACTTTGGCTAATTATATTGTAATCACAGAAGCCAGGATAATACCTCTGCCTGCCTAGATCCACTCTGACATCACAGCAGGTCAGCAAGTAGCACTAGGGAAGATAGGGCAGGCAGAGAGATCACAGGTTGAGGCGATGGCAAGAAGGAAGGCACAGGATCACTGGTGAAGGTTAATTCATTTAAAACATTTCTCTGCCACTACTCCCCCCCTTCCCAAAAAAGGGTCCACATGGCAGCTTATACAAATCAGTGGGTTCAGTGACACTTATTGTCTAAGGACTGTGAACACACTTATTTAAGAAATAAAAGGCACTTCTGGCCTCCTAAACAGTCAGAAGAGATCAAAGGCTAAATTTCATAATTTTTGTGACATACAACAAGAACACAACTATACCCCTTAGGATCCCAGCATACACAGGCAAACAGAGACTGGGGTTAGAACTACAGTACATTGTTCCAAGTGTCAATTGGATTCTCCTAGTCCTGGCTCAGCTAAGGTGGGGGCAGCAGCAGCAGCAAAGGACTACCATGGTTTTTGCAATAGGAGATTGGGAAGTTGAAACTGAATGAAGTAGAGCAGGTTATCATTCACCTGGCAGATGCATAACTCACAGGGATCACCCGGTGACCAGATCTGTCCAATTGGAAATTCAACTCCGTTGTCATCCACAAAGCAACCTGGCCAAGAAAAGGGGAACAATGAAAGGAAGCAGCTGTGAGCACAGAGTGGGGACCTTGACGAGAGGAAAACAAGGTGTGTGTGATGGTGGGACAGTACAGCACAAAGATGCTTAGCTCACCAGAAGCCGTGTACCATGGGCAAACCTATCTGATAACCCATTGCCTACAATTATATACATCCTCATGCCACAACAACACGCCCCAGCCATTGAGATCTCCTTACCTGTCATGGGTGCAGCCTTTCGGCAGGTGAAGCAGCACTGCCCTGGGGCCAACAGCCAATCATCTCGGGGACAGTCCAGCGTGGGACAAGGAGTGAAGGAGCACTCAACTTCACCTTGCTGAGGAAGGACGTGAGGGCACATGTTACCCACAGTAATTACAAAGATAAAGATAGGAGGTTCACAAACTCTTCCTTACTGAAATTTGCAAAACAAGGGAATCGGGTCCTGCAACGCCAGGGCTTCACAAAGCCCACCACCATCTTCTACTATGCCCCTGCAGACCTTTCTTATAGAGGGCCCAAGGGCCATCAGCAAGAGTATCCTTGCCTAGTGTTACTAAGGTTTGCAACAAAGGCAGTTTAAAATGACTCTTGTTATACTGAAAGCTACTCCAAGCCTTGGCCTGTGCTAAGCAATGGGCAACATAAAACATGCAAAGATCTTCGAGAAAGCCTGTAGCTTGGTAGCAGAGCATCTCCCTTGCATGCAGAAGGCCCCAGGTTCAATTCCTGCTGTCTCCAGGTAGGGCTAGGAAAAGGTCCTCCCTGAAACCCCGGAGAGCCGCTGTCAGTCAGAGCAGGCAGTATAGAGCTGGGTGGACCAAGGTTCGGACTCAGTATCAGGCAGATTCCCATGTTCCCAACTGAATTGACATGTAAAGTCAGCGCAGCGGGGGGGACGTTTTGTGTTCTGTCTAACAGGTGAAGAGATTTTACAAGGAGTCCAGAGACTGTGACTGAGAATCACCAGTACTCCAGAGAACAACAAACACACCTAATGGTGAGTGACATGGCTAGCAAATCCTCTCAGATCAGGAGCATGGAGGGAGGCCTAGGCCAACACCTACCCTGCACACACAGGTGGTACAGTCATCACCATCCAGGCTGAACTCAGCCCCCTCTGGGTAGGTCTGGCCACGGAAATGGCACTCAGCTACAAAGGAAGGCAAGAGTATGTCAGTGATTCTCTGGCAGATCTACTGGAAAAGAGCGTTAGTAAGGTTTCTCTTCAGCTGCAGTGCCCCATTTATGGAATGCCCCCTCTCAGTGAGGCTCTCCTGGTGCCACATGAAATTACTTTTAGGAGCCAGGTAAAAAGGCCTTTCATTCGTTCATCTAGGATAGGCATAGGCAAACTCGGCCCTCCAGATGTTTTGGGACTACAACTCCCATCATCCCTGACCACTGGTCCTGTTAGCTAGGGATGATGGGAGTTGTAGTCCCAAAACAGCTGGAGGGCCGAGTTTGCCTGTGCCTGATCTAGGTCCTTTTTATATGCTCAACTTTTATGCTGGTGGTTTTGCTGTGTTAGTTGCTCTTCCACTTTGATGATGGTTGAGCACCAAGCTTAGAAGTGTTGCTGCACTAATTATTATTTCTGCTGAGTTCCTGTGAACAGTCTTGGGAAGTTTTTAAAACAGAAAGGCAGCAAAGAAGTGTTTCAGATAAGTAAGTCCTTTGCTGTCCCTCCTGGTCAGTAATCTTGAGAGGTAAGTTTTTGTTTCCTCAGGACGTGTGGCATTGCACAGGGAGAACCACATAGTTGCAGGCTCCCCCATATCAAAGCTTCCTTGCACATAGAAAACTCAATGTCAGGGAGAAAGGCTCTTGCCTAATGCTCTCAAAGCTTGTCGCTTGCAGCTCTGTGAGAGGCAAGCTACAGTTTTCAGGATTCTCTGGGGAAAGCCATGTGCTTTAAATGTGATTTTCATCTTTGTCAATATATTGTGGCAGGGGGCTTGTATTTTCCCTGTTCATAAACTTTGGTTCAATAGAAACTCAAACTTCCGGGTAAAATGATAAGAACATGAGAAAGCATTCCCCCACCGCACCCCCCGCTAATTGCTAGCACTCTCATTAATTGGACTTGTGTTATCTTGCCTGTATCAGGGTTTCAGTAATTGGGGGAAATTCCACAGCTGTGAAGTCACATGTACACCCTGGATTCCCGGTTCTAGAAAACTACAGCCTTAAATGACTTCCAGTGGGATGGGAAGATTCAGGATGGTTACTAAGCAAAAGAGTATAAAGTTACCCCTATGTCTTGTAAGTTTTGCCTCACCTTCCTGACTGACACCTATATTACATCTCTGCATAGGATCATGGATTCATTTTAGTAATGTATTAGACTAAGTTAGCTAGCTTTATTGTTTTTGTTTTGTGACTTCCCCAATGGGCCTTTATTTCTAACAGTATCTTCCTTTCCTGTTTCTCCCGCTTGGTAATGGGTTTCATGCAATACTGCTATTTTGGTTATTATTACTAAAACCTCTTAATTTCAGCGTGCCTTGGATCTTCACATTCCCTGCTGCGTAATTTGGCTTATTTTGCCTGAGGCCCCCAGAAGCAGAGAATGGTACTTCAACTCTTGCTCATCAGGATATCTTGGAATATAGCCTAAGATCTCCTGGCTCGGGTTGGGTGGTTGGTTTTACCCTTGGATTTTAGTAATGCCCAAACCCCCAGAAAATGCTCGTCCGGCTTTTGGGCAAGACTTTCTTGATAATCCCTGTGAGGGAGCATTCAGCAGTGCCACCCACTCCCTCAGCAGAGTGAAGCGCTGTTCCAAAGACAGCTTTACCCCAGAATAATAACATTTTTCTCAATATGTGTTCCAAGCGCCTTACACGTAGGGTGGCCTGTTTGTCTAGGCCAGGCCTTTGGAAGAGTTGATCTCACACCATTTCTACTACCCTTCGTTCGGCCTAGGAAACCACACTTTTCTCTGTGGAGAGGAGAGTGCCCAGGGTGCCCCTCAGGCCCTGTCTGCTTTGTGAGTGAGCATCAAGTAGGATGTTGCAAGCTATCTACCTGGCTGGCAGGGACAGCAGTCGGTCTGAAGAGAACTGGGGCATGGAGTGGGTGCACATTCTGGAGAGATACAGGATACGTTGCCTCCCTGGAATCAAGAAGAGAGCCCTCAGCCAAGGTCACGGGTAAAATCAGTTGCAGATCACATGCCACACACAGGAATCAGGTGGCTATTCCTCCCCTGGAGTAAAATAACTCAATGGCCCCCTCAGATAGCCCTACACAAAGCTTTCTGGGTCACTAGTTGTCTGCACAACTGAGACATTCTCATATGCCATAGCAAGGGCAAGGACCATTACGCGAAGCTCAACACATGAAGGGTGGGTTAGCAATGGTAGCAAACAAAGTGATGAATATGCCCATTTCAAAGCAAGAAGGTGAGCTAACCTGAGAGATACGCACACACCTTCCCTGGCACCTGTGGACTCTGTGATACTCACCAGGCAGACGCAGATTGTGCAGTTCTCCTCAGAAAGAGAAAAGACATCCCCCTCAGCTCTGGTGGTCCCATAATAGAAACAGCCTGCAGGAGACAGGAATGTGAAATTTCTCCTCAGAGGGGAGAAGAGCCTTCTGGGACTTTCGGGTTAGCGCGAGCGACTAATGGCGGATTCCCTCTGAGCTCCGGAGGGAATCGGCTCCGCGGGATCGGGTCTTGCCGCTGCGGCGACGCGGGGACCCTTAAAAATCACAGGCGGTGAAGCCTGTGAGCATGGTGACTCGGCGGGCACCATTTGCGCCCCCCCCCCCAAGCTGCGAAGGAACAGGGATGGGGTGAGCGGCACGGTGCTGAGAGTCGACTGCTCCTTCTGTGGAGTGAAGCCGCACTGCCATTGTCGGAGAGCGCTGACTTCTTCTTGTGAGCAATCGGACTGTAAAGTAACAACCCGTGAGTAGTACGGAAATTGGATTTTTAAAGAAAAATTTTATGAATTAGGCACGATCGGGGAAGGCTTAAACAGGAAGTCCGCCTCCCCACTTTGTAAATAATTTAAAGCAAAGGACCTGCTAACTAGGGTCAAGAGAACTCTTTCCCCCCCCCTTTTTTTTGGTCAAAGATTTTAATTTCACGGTTTGGCAGTATAAGAAATCTTACTGGAGGATAAAGAACTAATTTTGGGAGCTGAAGTGTCACCCCCCCGGACCCGGGAGTGCCCTGCGAGAGAGCCTGTTGATGAGGTATCGAAGAGTTTGACAGCTGTCAAATTAGCTGTCAAGACGGAAAAAGAGAACTTTGTTTTTGTTGTTTCTGCTGGTTATACTTGTTAGAATTTGAAAATAAGGAAGAGCTGATACAAACTAACTTGACTTTTGGATTTGAGCTGAAAGGAATATCAAGGAACCAAAATCCTTCTAGAGCGGGTTTTGAGACATTACAAGAATGGCTGGAGGAGGGAAAATCCAGGCTGAATTGGACAGAGCATTTGTTCTCTTGGGAAAGATACAAGGCCAAATTGATGTTTTGGCTACAAATGTTACAACTCTGGACTTAACGGTAAATAACATCATTGAGTTTGATAAGGATTTGAATCAGGAAGCCTATTCAACTGGGCAAACAGAGAAACTTGAGAGCTTTGAGAATTTGGAGAAGGAGATATATGTTGTCTTTGAAGAAAAAGAAGGAGGAGCTGTAATTTTGCAGATGTTAAAGGAGAGCTTGAGGCCTGACATGATGGCAACAAAGGAAGATAAAAACTTGATGTGGAAAGTCCGGCCTGAATTGGAGATTGAAAAATGGAAAGATCTCCTTATGTGGAGATCTGAAGACCTAAGAATTACAAATTTGATTAAGGTGGAAGTCGGAGCTTTGGGGACATTTGGACTTGAAAGGAGTAAGAAACAAGATTTGGAGTACCCCATAGGCTCCACTTTTAAGTATGGAGGTCTGGCTGGAAGAAACATGGATCCTGTTGGGCCGGAGCCTCTCCGAGATTTGGTGTTCAGTATTAAGGACTATCAAAAAGACCGGCAGAGAGGTACTGAGAGAGAATTAAGAGCCTCAGATGTGAGATCTCCAGGATGATAGTAGCTTGAGACTGATGGACACTTGTTGGGGACTGAAACCGGGAAAGGGGGGTGGAGTTTGGGAATCCAAAGGGGACATAATTATAATTTGTTCTGTTTCTATTCTGTTTTGTTATTTGTATGAAAATTGGGAAATTCATGGAAGGGAATATTGGTCAATCTTAGAAAAATGTTTTAAGAATGAGTATTGATGTATAAGTATTGATGTTTAAGTTCGGATAAGGCAAAACTGCTTTTTAAAATGAACTAAATTAAATTAAAATAAGGTTAGCAGAAATAAATTGAGGAAATGGATTAAAGAGAAAAAGTAAAATAATAATATGTTAAAATAAATTATTAAGTTAAAGTTGAGAAATAAGTAATAAGGATTTGCTGAGCTAACAATTTAAATTGGAATACAAGAAGGGGAGGTGTGAGGAGGTATGAGAAATAAGGTAAAAGAAAATAAGCAATTGAAATTTTATGTGTTTTTAATCGTTTTTAAGTTTGGTATTTTTGTATGTTTATTTTTGTTTTTGTTTTATTATTGAAAATGCTAATAAATATTTAAAAAGAGAGAGAGAGAAGAGCCTTCTGTGAGTCCCATCTCATTTTGCCACTCCAGATTAGGAAACACTCATTGGCTTACATATGTAGCCACTTTTAAAAGGGTTTGGCCGATTGACACATAATCTCCAGTATTTCACAGATGAAAGTAAGGATAGGTTTGTACCCCTCCTCTTTTATATTTTTGGGTATAAAAACCCCCATACCAAGGTCACATCCACACCATGCATTTAAAACACAAGGTTTCCTCCAGAAAAATCAAGGGAGCTGTAATTTACCCCTCACAGAGCTGCAATTTCTAGCACCCTTGTAGTTCCCAGGACTCTTCGGGGGATGTTTTAAATGTATGGTGTGGTTTTAACTCAATGTCCTTGTGTGTGTGCATTCACATTTGTCTGGGAAAGGGGAAAAGGTGCATCCACTTTCCACTCTGAAATTTGCTTTGAGCCCCTTTTGTGGGAAAATCAACAAATAAGTAAGAATAGCTTCTAGAAAACCTGGGGAACGGGATGAAAAATAAAATTTGGGCTAACGAAACTTTAACATGCCACTCCAAAGAGGCAAAATTTGGACAAAATAAGAGATACCGGTGGTTTAAACCAGGGACGGCTTCCAGAAAACAGGGACTGTCCTTGGTAAACTCAGAGGGTTGAGGCATACAGTGGAATATATAGTGACAAAGTCCCCAATTTAGGTGTAGGGAAGGCCCATGTACCACAACCAGTCCCATCAATGCAGTCTTAATCTTGAGGGCGCTTCTCTCACCTGTGCAGCTAGGACAGCACTCCCCCTCCATTGGAGGAACTGGGTGGGAGCAGGCAACCTCACACATCACTGCTCCACACAGCACTTGCCCGCCCTACAAAAGGAAAAGACAGTCACTGTAAAGGTGGCTGCACATTTGACGCAGGGGCAGGGCGGGAGAAAGCTAGGAACCCAGGACATACCACACACCTCACAGGAGCAGTTCAGGCACCCTGGCTCCACCCAGTGGCTGCCATTCTTATGAAAAGTCCCTCCACGCCAGCAGGCAGAAGGCAGGGCTGTGGAGGAAACCCCTGGAGCAGAAGGACTTGTGGGAAGGAGCGTCGTCATCTCCTCCCGCAGCAGCAATGGCGGCAGTGGGCTCTCCATCCTGGAGGGCCTGGCGGTCTTTAGCAAGATGGGTGCACCAAGGGAGGGACTGGGTGGAGGGAATGAAGGGGTGGGAGAAGCTGCAGGAGGGAGTACAGGGAGAGTGGGGAGGAGACGGGGAGAAGGCGGGGTCCCGAGTGCCATGTGGGGAGCGGGTGCTCGGGATGGAGCAGAGCCCCTGGGGGGCACGGCAGGAGCCACCGAATCTGGAGAAAGGCGCAGGAGAGTTGGCGGGTGCTGGAGAGACTGCAAGATGGGAGACGGGGCCAGGCTGGTCTTCGGAAAACCTGGGTTGCAGGGAAAAGAGGGAGGGAGAAAAGCCAGGTTCAAAAATCCCCAAAAGGTGCACATCAAAAATTAAAGGCATTTTCCAGCACACTTAGGAGCTCCCCACCTGAGCCACTCATATATTTATAGCTACTGTGGCAGGTACACACTCACCCTCACATCATTTGGCCACAGAAAAACAGGTACTGTAATAGTAATAGGCAAAGAGAGTTGAAGTCCATTTGAGAGTGAAGCTTTTTAACCACAGAAGAGTCATAAGTTTTGAATGTCCATCTCGGCCCTCATGCTTCTGTCTCCTCCCTGACGTACCTCACATGTATTCCTAAGCATTTCCCAAGCAGCTGAATGCATATCCCTCATGGTCTCTTTCTAGACAACCCATTTATATCACAAGAAGTGCACAATTGTTGTTCCTGTGGTGCAAAGAATCATTTCTTTATTCTAGGTAGCACTTTGGGTGTGCTTGTGAGCAGCTGTTTTCTCAGCAGTCCAAGGGTAATATTTTCTTTCTGGAAATGAGCAACTCAGTCTCCACTCCACCGCCTGAGCAGTGAGGGCAGTCCACATTGCGGCTGCTAGTGTCTATTGGACAGTGCCTGTGACATCACTCAACATAAACAACGCAACTCAACCCAGATGACGAAGGATGGAAAGATGGAAATGGTCTTTACCTTCACAGGACACTCTGTCCACACTGAGCCGGTAGCCTGGGCGACAGCTGCATATGAAACTCCCGAGCGTGTTGTGACAGGAGTGCTGGCAGGTTCGCTTCTCACTGAGTCGCCGGCATTCATTCACATCTGCACCAGATGCAGCACTTACTTCAGGGCTGGGTTGGGCTCAAGCTTGTGGCTCTACAAGCATTCCTGTTGCTTAGCCATACAAGGTCAGAAAAGGGATCGCACAGCAAGGGACCTGGTGCATTACCACACGGTCAAAGCTGGGCTCGGACCAGCCTTGAGGCCCCTTTGATGCAAAGTGTATTTGGCCAGAGGATTGCAAACACAGAGACACACACAAGGACACACAGCCTCCCTCCTCAGCTGATGGTTACTGCTCCCTCACATCACTCCCATCAAATTATCAATGTGATGACCAGGGAGGGGGCAACTTAGAGTCTCTTCGGGGCACTGGGAGTGGATGGGCAGATATAAAATAAACTAACAAACTAAATATTTTTTTAATCTGGAGGCAGCAGGAGGTTTTATCTGGAAAAAGCCAGGCTGGGTTAGTGTATCTGGCAAAGGGAGGTAACCTACCTCTAGAACACAGGAAGCAGCCTTATATTTAATCAAACCATTCTTCCATCTAGTTCAGTATTGTCTAGACACCAATGGGTTGTGACTCTTCAGGCTTTCAGACAAGGATCTTTCTCAGTCTTATCTGGAGATGCTGGGTACTGAACTGGGATCTTCTGCATGCAAAGCAGATACTCTGCCAGTGAGCTACAGCCCTTCCTCTGCTAGGTTGTACAACAGAAGTAGGGACACCTACCCACACAGGAGTGCTGGTTGCCATGCAGGTAGAAGCCGGAATGACAGGAACATCGATAGCTGCCCATGCTGTTCTTGCAGTGGTGCTGACAAGGTGTTGCTAGGCACTCATCAGTATCTAGGAGCAAAATGGAGGATGTGAATGTCGATATCGTTTGCCCCACAAAAATAAACCCATCTTTGACATCTTCCCTAAAAATATTCCAGCTCCATCCCTCTCCCCTCCTATATTCCCAATCACACTCACCTTGACAGCTGTGTCTGTCAGCAGAGAGTTGCATTCCTGGGCCACATTCACATACAAAGCCACCTTCTGTGTTCACACAAAGTCCCTCACAGGAGGCACTCAGGCACTCATCAATGTCTGTGGGGGGAAACATTCCCATGTGTCAATGAATGTAAAAGTGTACATTCAAGAAGCGGTACACCTGCCAAAGTCAGTTGCAATTCTGTGTGCAGCTTACTGTGGAAGAGCAATGACTGAGTAGCACTAAGAGCCCACAGTCAGGAAGCTCCTTATCTCCCTGGGAGTAGGGGCTTCAGGCCCTGCTGGTTCCATGTAAGAAAGACACCTCTCTTCCAGCTCACCTGCACAGCGTACACCATTGGCTGTCTCAGTCATGGAAAACCCCAACGGACACACCCGCGCCACCTCCTGACAACCTCCGTGATTGCAAGCAAGGTCACAGCCATACTCTCCACAGGCACCAGGAACGTCTGAAAAGACAGAGAGGAGAAATTTCATGCTTTCACTGAAAGAGGGTTAGAAAGCAAGAAGGAACCCTGACCATTAGGTAGGAAGGAACCCTGACCATTAGGTAGGGGCGTGGGAGATGCAGGTAGGCAATTTCAGTGTTACATTTAGATAACTGTAGACTCTGGACTTAAACACTTGTTGTGTGCACAACAGATGACAACCTCAAGGTGTCCCCCTGCCCATTCTGCTAAGTGTGGCCCTGGATATCTGCCCCAAAGTCTATCTGTGAATGAACATCCAACTGACTTCATTGCAGGGGTCTCCCTACTGATAGATAGCAGGGCTTGTTCTAAGGTGTAAGAGGGTCTTCTTGGCAGGCCACTTCTGATTTACGTCATAGTGTGCAGCAGCAGGCACTTCCCAAAATGACCTAGAGTGACACTATCTTGGAGGCATTGTGGGAAGTCAAAATGGCGGCTCCACACTGCCTGGGAAGAGAGACCTAGCAGGCTGGTGTTGGTGCAGCAGTAGGCCTTGTTGGGGCCCTGGGACCCTAGCAGCTGACCAAGGATGCTGGAGTTGGTGACTAGGAGCAAATTAACCAAAGGCCGCACTTTTGCAACAGAAGCAGAGATGAGCACAACCCCAGTTCATGGGCTTTTGTTTCACGAAGAGCAGAATGTGAAAGAAGAGCAGGCAAGAAAAAAGGCAGGTGCCGTGGCAGGCTTAGGCTGCTGCACATCATAAAGCACATTCAATGCACTTTCCCCCACCCAAAAAATCCTGGGAACTAAGGTTTGTTAAGGCTGTTGAGAACTGTAGCTTTGTGATGGGTAAACTACCCTTCCCAGAATTTTTTGGGAGGAAACATGTGCTATGAAAACATGGTGTATAAGCAGCCTTAGAGAAGACACACATCAATCAGGAAGAACTTTATTGTCTCTTGCCAGAGAAAACAGGATGCCAACAGGAAATTTATGACTTTACCAAGCAACAACTCTTGCCAACGGCTATATAATCACAGGCAAATAACAGGCAAAGGTGCCCTAAAAGAAGTGGAAGAGGGCAAGCAAGGGAGGACCAGGCAGGGCATCACTGAAGGTACAGTGAGAAGGGCACAAGTCAGATACTTTGAGGGGGATGCCTCTTACAGGGAAAGGGTCAGAGGCCCTTGCAGGGTTCAGAAAACCCACAATGGCTGTCCAGAATGCTGGAGGAGGATTGCTTGCCCCAGAAGCTCCAGCACCCAGTATGAGCAAGGAGGCAGCACCGTTGATAGGTTTGTTGTTATTGGGGGTGGGGGTGGAATAAAGCACTGCTTGACCAATAAGTCACTGCCTTCTACTACAGCATACAAAAAACATAAGAACATCATAAACTTTGCATGGCCATTGTTGCAAAACCTACGATTACATAAACTGAAAATCATCCAGAATGTTACAACATGTTTTCAAAAGCCTTGTTCTGATTAAGTGTTGCTCTTAATATAGGTAATAATAACATGAACTGATTTCCCTTAAAAGCAACCAACTCTCAGATACATTTGAAGGATATTTCACTAAGCCTTCGCAGCAAAAGTCTTGCTTTATATGCCCAGAAAGGAGGGGAATTTTAGTAATTAGCTCGGTCCATTAAAATGTTTAAAGGCTGGATCTGGGCAAAGGAGAGGGGGAGCTTCTGCTGGTGTAGACCCATTGGGCTGAATAGAGTGAGGGCTGCTAGCCTTCTTTGGCCTGTGGGCTCATTTGCAATCCAGAGACACACACCACAACCATAATCATGCACACATTCACTTTCCTTGCTTTCCCCCTCAAATCAGATTGAGGGGCAGTGATATTTTTGGAAGGTAAAGTTGGATAGGCAAGATTTTATTTTGGTTTTTCCAAAGCCCAATTTGGGGGGGCGGGCACAGAATCCTTCCCTTCACAGATGTGACTCTTCAACATGCCCCCCCCCATTCCAATTAGGCTTCTAATTAGCTGTGGGATAACTCATCTCATAACCAAAGTCTAATTAATGCATGAAGGTGCATAGAGTAAGCTGTCCTGCCAGGTTTAGCTATGTCACTTCCCTTATCTTGGGGGGAAATAGGTAATCAAGCCTAATGTTCCCATCCAGTCCACCTGAGAAGCTCAACATGGGAAGAGGCGTGAGCTGCTTGCTCCAGCTCAGCCACACAGTTCTCATTAGCCACTCTTGAATTCCTATACCAATAGGGACTTTCACCACTTTATGTAACTAGGCTAAGTTTTACTACCTGTGCAACTTTTTTCTGAATGCTTTATGGAAAAGCACATGAATCTGACCTTGGAAGAGTTTGAAAGTAAAACCGTGTTTAACTTACAAAACAGGTGTATATTAGGAGAAATCATCATCAAAGTGCTGATGAATTTTCATTGGAACTTCTAATGAAGTTCCAATGTTGTTATTTTTACTATGTATTTTGTGGGTTTTACATTGTAATTTTATGTTGTGAATCGCCCTGAGATCTGTGGATGAAGGGCAGTATATAAATTTAATAAATAATAAATAATAATAAAAAAACTTCTTTTTTAAAAAAATAATCGCGAGCTGACGTGGAAATAAGGAGAAATGAAGATGGGAAGAATGGGAAACAGAGAAACCAAAACTGACAGATTTGCACATTCCCAGTCAGCCCTCACAGGAGTCCACATAGCAAACTGAATCACTGGCATCATCCCACAAAGTTCTCCTTACCT
This sequence comes from Podarcis gaigeae, assembly GCF_964106915.1. Lineage (NCBI taxonomy): Eukaryota > Metazoa > Chordata > Lepidosauria > Squamata > Lacertidae > Podarcis > Podarcis gaigeae. The sequence goes on along the minus strand of NC_139678.1, from coordinate 81,081,626 downwards.
TGGCATGTAATGCCCTGCCCTCCATCCCTGCAGGAACAGACATTGGGAGCAATGCAGAAGCCACTTCCACAGCCAAAGGAACAAAGCGCTGCGAGAAGGTCCAAGAAAGCACCAGTTAACAAAGACAAAAAATTAGGATCTTAATCCCACCACCACTCTACCCCACCACAGTGCAGTAGAAGAGAACCACTCTCATGCCAAGCAGGAAGGAGCCCAGTTAAGAGATCTAGCAATAGATCAGAGCAGAATTACAGGTAAGGAAAGGGATTTTTTGGAAGAACTTTAAAGATAAATGAATGAGTTAGATGGGGAGAAGGCACTAAGATGCTTCCAGGCAGTGGCTATTTTGGGGTAGAAAATGTGGGATAACGCTTGGAGGCAACATCATCTAGCCACCCTGCAAAGAAATAATAATTAATTCTCATTATGCAGCCAGCACATTCTATTCTCCCTACAAACAAATCAGGATGAATGCTCCATAAACAGGTAGTGTGAAAGCACCTTCATTTGATCATTAAAAAAAACCCACAATCTAATCAGTAGGTACTACAACGAATGTTTGCTGCCAAGAAATGGGATGTTAATGACGCCCCCTGTATCTAGAAGAAATATCATTAATAAAATCCTGTGTGTATTTATGCAAAAAGAATTCCCACTGTATGCAATGGTATGGAAGTGAGGACAGGATTGAAGCATTCACTGCCCTATTTAAAAATAAAACATCATCTTTTTATTCCATAGGCATTTCCAGGCTACCGCCATTTGCCAGTTTTAAACTAATGCAACTATCCTAGCTCCTTGCTTGCCACCTGTGGTTTTGCGAGCATACTGAAAATGCTCGGGTAGAGCCCACTGATTCCTTTACAGAACTACAACTCCCAGCCCATTCAGGAGTTGCCCAGTCTAGCTGTCTGTATTCATTGTTGCATGAAAATCCCAGCTGCCATTTGGGTGACTTCTATCAAACACCACCCCATCCCCTCACCCTGTGACAAAAAAATGATCTCTTTTCCTTCCATGCTGTCTGCATGGGCATTGTGACATCAGCCTTGCTGCCTGCTCTGCAGGAGGTAAGAGAAGCCCCCACCACCTCCTTTTAGGGCTGGACTTGGCAGCACTTGCCAACAGTGACATCTAACAAAAACGATTAGTGAGTAGCATGTTCTCATCTCCAATTGCCAGATGCCAGAAATGAATGAGAGCAGCTGGTAGTAACCCGCTAAGGACCCAGCAGCTGGACCTTACGTGTCGTCATGCGAGCAAATAAGCAGCTAAGCCAGGGAGCACCACCGCTATGAGCAAATGCAGCAGGACGCCACATTGGCACAGCACTAGAGGCCAGCGCTGCTAGACTAGGGAAATCAACCTTTGCAAGATGGGGTGCTGCGACAGCATGTACACTAGAAACGTCTACTGTGTAGAGGTGTGCAGCACTGTGCATGATGCTATGTGACCGACCCTGAAAGTGTTTTGACCGTTGCAGCACATCTATAGGACAGACTTAATATTGGTTTTATACAACACCTTAACAGTGGTGGCCTCCCCTAAACAATCCTAGGAAGGCTATAACTTGGGTATAAGAGCATCTGCTTGGCCTGCAGAATGACCCCGTTTCAATTCTTGGCATCTCCAGCCAGGTAGGGCTGGAGAGACTCCTGTCTGAAATCTTGGTGGGCCATTGTCTGCTAGTGTAGGTAGACCATTAGTGTGATTTGGTATCAAGTGGCTTCCTATGTTCCTAGTTTGCTGAAGTGCTGGAAATTATGACTGAGCTGCCTTATCCCCCCACAGCCCACCTCAGTTCACAAAACTGCATGAGTGAATGGACTGCTGAAACTAATTAAAAAGCTGTACGCCTAGTATCTGATACTAAACTGACAACCTAAGAAGAGCCCTGCTGGTTCAGGGCCCATCTAGTCAGGCATGCTGTCCCCACAGTGGTCAACCAAGGTATTTGTGGGAAGCCCACAAAGAGAACCTGAGTGCAATGGTACTCTCTCCACTTGTGATTCCCAGCAACTGGTACTCGGAAGCGTACTGCCTCCAAAAGAGCATAGCCATGCTTCCAGAACATAGCCATCGAGGCTAGTAAGTCTTATCCTCCATGAATTTGTCTAATTCCTTTCTAAACACCACCAAGGGCACACTCCTATTCGTGCCACAATTTCTATGCAAGGAGTCAAAAGTATTCTTTTTTTTGTCCGGCCACTTTCCTCAGAACCCCTCCCCCCCCCCCCCCCCGCTGTTTACCGCTACATTGGAACAAATGTCAATCAGATTTCCCATGGATTCAGCTGTAAACAGTAGGTTTTTCCAGGGAAACAGCAGGATGGGGGGGGGGCACTTTCACACCTGTGCCTAGAAATTGTGGCACAAACAGGAGTATGGATGAGCCCTAATTTGGTGGCTATCATCACATTTTGTGGGAGCAAATTCCATTGTTTAATTGTACACCGTGTGAAGAAGCAATTTGATTTGTCTTGCCTTGAATCTTCCAATATTCAGATTCTTCAGTTCACTAATGAGATTTAGCAACAATACAGAGCTGATGTCTTCCAAAGAACTCCAGGTACTTACGCATGGTGCACTGTCCGCTGCCTGGAGATGGTATCCACCCAGGGCAGCATCCGCTTCCAAAACCAGAGAGGCAAACATGTGGTCCGATGCGACGTCTAGGAATAGGAAAGAGACGGACTGAGACATTTCCAGGAGTGAAAAGTAACTCTCCAAGCTGCACTGTTTTGAGGACTGAGACACATGCCTCCTGCTTATGGAGGGCTAAGATTAGCAGTATGCTCAGGCTGCCAGTGGTCACATCCCAGAATCCTGGGAACTGTAGTTTTACCCCTCACAGAGCTACAGTTCCCAGGACCCTTAGCAACAAAGGTAAGGGAAGCAATGTGCTTTAAATATGTGGTGATCAAAGGATTCCAGGCACTGTTGTGTTGTAGTTTACCCCTCACAGAGTTACAATACCCAGCAATGCTTAACAAACCACAGTGTCCAGAATAAGTACATGGGAAGGAAAGGAGTAGATGGAACAATGGCACATAGGTCTCAGCCACACTTCCTTTTGTGCAGGTCCACACTTTAAAGCTCTGTTTCTGAGCGGTTTTCTTTTGTCCGTGGAAGAACCAAATTGCCATTTGCTTAGATTCAGTTCTAAAATGTGGGCTTTCCCTGGGAAAGTGCCTGGGCAAAAACATGAACATCACTCAGACTTGTACCTAGACACAAAAGGAAGCCTGAATGAACCCATAGAGAGAAAGCTGTGCCCAGGATATGTGGAAACACAGGTACAGAAACCACTCTGAACGTAATGATAAACATATACACTATACAGTGGTAGCACATTCAAAGCACATCCTCCCCTCTCGAAGAACTCTTGGCACTGTAGTTTGGGGGGGGTGCTGGACATAGTAACTCTGTGGAGGGTAAATTACAGTGCCCAGAATTCTTTGAGGGAAAGAATGTGCTTCAAATGTGCTTTAAAGGAACAGTGTGTATACAGCCTTCTGGGCTAAGACACACAATCACTCTGCACATGGTTGGGTACTTTCCACCCCCAGCACCTTTCTCTCATCTGTACTGATGCAGGTTGTCTCTCTAAATTGTTCCCCACAAGTACACATTCCAGTTTTGCCTGCCACTCCGGGTTTCCCAGGCATGCAAAGCTGCAACTGCCGAGAGGTGGTCAGTCAGTGATGGTGCGCAGAATATATACCAGCCCACATTTGAAAGAAAAAGAAAAGACAAACTAGGACTTTGGGCACACCGTTGCCCTATCCATGCAGTCCCTCAGTCAGTCGACCTTTCATCCCAACTTCATTGGTTGTGCAAGCTGAACTTTGTTCAGAAGTAAATTCGTGGAATTATGCTTCTATTCAGGCACATCATGAATTTTATAGATGATGGGGGCAAAAGTATGAAGGGGGCAGATCAACTGCACTGCAGCCTTCAGAAGAGAACAAAAATAGGTAAGAAAGAGGTGATGGGCACCTTGAGGGAAGCAAAATACTCCTTCAGGCAGGAATCGCTGTCTCTCTACACATGATACAAACAAACAACCCCCTCTTGGGCCCAGATCAGGGGGGGTCTCCAGGTCCCGCAGCCAAGCTCCAGGAGGTAGCTGTATGTGTTTTGGTGTGCGTATGTGTGTGTGTGGAGGTCTGGGACTTGGCTGCCCCTGTACAGAGATGGGTATGGGGGGTGGGTACCTCTCCACGGCGAAGTTGGCAAGTTTCCTCCTTCCTGTGTAGAGTCTCCCCTGCGCCCCTTGAAGGAACACAGAGACACAGGCAGCCTGGAAGAGCAGCTCCGCGAACATGACAGGCGTCTCTGTCCCAGTTCCTCAGAGATGCTCCCTTCAAGAGAGCTCTTTCCTTTTCCCCCCACAGGCCCCTCTCTACTACAGCATGGCAACTGCCTGGACTCTCCTCCCCAACCAAGGATGAGGCTGGGGGCTCCTTCTGGGCAGAGGGAGGGGAGCTGGGATCAATGATCTCAGGCTGGGGGCAGCATTGGGAGCAGACTCCTCCTCCCCACAGCCAGGCTCAGATTGCTCAGCTCCCCCCCCCCACCCCATGTGTACAGACTGGAAAAAACTCTGTGTGCTTGTGTGTGTGTGTGTGTGTGTGTGTGTGTGTGTGCCTCCCCCCTCCTCTCAGGGGCAGGGGCACCTCAAGAGGAGATGAGGAGGGAGGATCCAGCATTCCTAAAACAGCAGCTCTGTTGTTTGACTGGGAAGAGGCTTACCCCCCCCCTCTCACCACCACCATCACCCCCCTTGTAGGAGTCTCCTTTTCCACATCTGGCAAGGCTCAAGAATCGCCCACCCCTCCCCTCTCTCTCTGGGCTGCTTTCCCAACTGCACCAAAGAGGAGCTGAAGGAGATAAAGTGTTCCAAGCCAGATCCAAAGGCGGGCTGGGGATTTGAGGAGGGGGCAAGACAACGCCAGGCATGTGTGTCAAATGGCGAATGTCGGAGAGGTGCCACTTGTGATAAATTGGGGGGGGGGAGGAGAGCTGTCCCAGAAAGGAGGCGCTGCAAAGCAAAAGCAAAATAATAATAATACAGGGCAAAAGGCCTTAGGTTCCCGTCATTTTGCATTTTCACTTGCGTCCTAAAACAAAACAGGTGTCTCAGAATTCGACCAAAATGTTACTATTTGCTATGTGCCCCCCCCAACTTTGAGATTAGCTAGCAACACAAGTACATACCTGTGGATGCACACACACTTACACAACCCCCGCTTATCTTCTCATCTAGGCTAAGTGGCGTAACAATCATTCACAATTTTGGAGTAGAGCTGATCAAAGCTGTTAAGATGGGCCCCATCGCAGATGATACATCTCAAAGCTATTATTGTGCTAACAGTAGCGGGCTTCCCTCAGCAGAGAGAACTGTCCAAAATTAGGCAGATTCTCACCAAGTGGTGGAAGTAAACAAGGGTGGGACTTGGGTCAACCCACATTCCAAATGCATGGAGCAGCGATCACTTAGCGTGGCAGGAGGCCTGGTCACAATATGGGTGTCTTTCATGGTGTTGACTCAAGTAATTGCACAGCTGCCGCACAGAATCCAGACTCGTTGAACTATCACATTTCCCCAAGCATTCTAATAACATCGTAGGGCAAGCATGATTTTCCTCCCTGCTGGCAGCTCACCTGTGATTTGCAAATGCCACGTGTTGCATGATTGAACAAGTGTCCCTGGTAACACCATGGCACTGTGGGTAATGAGCAACTCCATTTCCATCCATCATGGCCACGCAATTTTGTGGACTTGCAAATTTTTTATTTTTATGTTTCCTACATAGGCTGTGTACACATTACTGACTTAAAACACAGCAAGGTCCTTTTCTTTTCCACAAGTTGGATTGAAGCTGGCTTGCGGTAGGTACGATGGGGACACACAAAAATGTAATTACGTAGAAAAGAAAGGAGAAAGAGCAGATTGTGGCTAATGTCTTTTGTACACTACTTCCCAAACCAATGGTGAGAGCACACTGAATGCAGAGTACGGTAAATGGGAATGTGTGCATAGCCATTATTAGAGTCCGAGTGCTCCTGTGCCATAGAACTTACATAATCCTTTTATTTTTTCAAACAGTGGCAATGAGTAGTAAAGTTGCTTGTCCCTTTCTCCAGCAATGCCCCATTAAGGGAAGGCTGCAATTTAAAGCAGTCTTCACCAATCTGATGCCTTACAGCTGGTCTAGGAAATAGGACAGGCCCATAGCTCAGGGGTAGAGCATCTGCTTTGCATGTACAAGATCCCAGGTTCAATCCCAGCATCTCCAGGTAAGGCTCTCTGAAACCCAAGAGATCTGCAGTCAGTCCAAGTGGACAATACTAAGCTAGATGGACCAATGATCGGACTCTGTATAAAAAGAACTGAATCCTTCAAGTGGCGAGTGATTGCCTCCTTGTTTTTCTGAGTCGCACTTGCCCTTTAGACAGAGAAACAGCATCCCTTCCTTTATACTTTGACCACACTGGTCATCATGGACCCTGCCAAGTCACATTGTTCCTCCCAAAGGGAAACAAAGAGGGGGAAATCTCCTCTTCAGAAAGCTGCCACCACTGCTTTCCAATTGGGCTACATTTTGACTGAAAAGCAGCCCAGGCTGCACAGCTCTGTGATTTTCTCCCCTCGCACACCAGCTTCAAGCACTTTTTGTACCTGGAGAGGCAGGTAACTTGGTTTCGAGAAGGGAATGAACAAACAATGATAGCAAGAAAACACACGAAGATCCCTGCTGGTTGAAGCCAAGGGTCTGCCTAGTCTCTTTCCAGCTGTGTCCTGCCAGAAGCTTCAGTGAAGCCTTCAAAGGAAGGCATGAAAGCAACAGCCCCTGCCTCCCAGTTTTGTCCAAAGTGGCAGCTAGTATTCAGAGGTATACTGCCTCTTAATATGGAGGCTGTTTAGGTGTTATTGGATGTCACCTACAAGCCAAAAACTATTGCTATATTTGGTCCCGTTAGATAGGAGCAATACTCTGCAACTCCATACATAGAAAAAGGACATGTAAGGATTTTGCTGATGGGGAGCTAATCTATATATTCAATGGCGGGAGGGATGGGGAGAGAGACCCTCTGCTGCTGCTATATTACTTCAGAGTGCAGGTATGGGACCATGTGTATGACTGCTTCCCTACATTAAAGCAAACAGCCATCTTAATGTGTGTTGACTTGGTGGCAATTCTCCTCTAATATAAAAGTTTTTAGGCATTGGCCTGGTGGTGGTACCATGGCCCCATTTCGCCAGGAGCAGTTCCCGCCCAACTCATACCATTTCAGAAGCATGAAAAATGAAGCACTGTAAGGAGAATCAAGAGGTATGCCTAGCTGTCTTGCTAATCTGAGAACCATGAACTTATTCACTTGTGAGCATGTTTGTGCACGTGAACAGAGATCTCGCAAACAGAAAGTAGCCATCCTGATTAAAGCTATGAGATGCTGTTAGTTTATTACAGGCCAAACCAAGAGAACTGCTGGGAATAGACCGTAATAGTCTTAACAACACTGAAGTTTCAGATCTCTTAATCATTCCTTCTGGGAGTGCAGCCAGGCTCTTTGTGAACGCTCTTACTATAAAACAACTTGGCCATTCGCTACACAGGAAGGTTTACAGCTCTGTTGTAAGGTTACACGGCCAGTATCTCTTATACAAGAAACGTTTCCAAACACCCTGCGCCAAGGGAAAACCTTTTGAAGGATACGCTGTTTTACGGGAAGCTTGCAACCTTTGGCACCAGTAGATTTAGCACCTCATCTTAGTAACAGAATTGTACAATGAAACATAAATAATGACGCTAAATGTCTGCCAGACTGTCAGCAATAGTGTCTTGGCATCTCTTTAGAAGGGATGGAAAACCAGAGGCCACAATCATCAAGTGCACAAGAATTTCTACAGGGCATGGCTTCCTGCTATCGCAGGTGATGGGAACTATTCCATTTATAGGCTGTGAGACGTTTAAGAAACATGCTGCCCTCAGCTGGGCATTACAGGGAAGTGTACATCATTTCACCACCTGCAAATGCGAAACACACCCCTCCTCCAGTATACAGTACCCTAAGACAAGTGCACAGAATCCTTTGGTAGAGCTGCAAACCCACTAGATAGCAGGGTTCCCCCTGCTCTGTGCTTAGCTTTGTGTGTAGGGGAAAAATAATGAGGCGACTTTGGTCTTCAAGAGTGGCAGACAACAGAGCTGAAGCTGAGAAAGGCAGAGACCTGATAGCTAAGCAGATGGTAAAGACATTTGCCCCTGTGCATTTGCCTCTTCCCATGGTCATTTATATTTTAATTATTTGTATATTAATTGCAGTATTCCGTTTTCTGAAGATCGACTGCAGATGTCGACACCCCCCCAACCCACAAACAAACAAACCAACCCTAACTCCTATTCCTTTTAGCAGTTGCCAAAGTGGAGAGAGCTCTCCTCTCATGTTTGAGAACTGGTGAAACAAAGTCTGGAATTTGGTGTTGCAGGAAAAATAAATGCAGAATTGTCGTTTATGGAGGCTTGATAAAATAAATTTGCCAGCACCAGGTGGCCCTCCAGACACCCAACTGCAGTTTAGACCTTATCAAATTCATAGGTGCTAATTCATTGAAAGCAGCTTTCTTGCTATACAGGAATAAAAATGTTACATTCAATTTATGTATACTAGAAACTTCTGTAATTTCCTCAGCTTAACCTTAATGTTAAACACTGTGTTTGGCAGCCATTTTTGTGTTGTATTTTGTTTTGTCTTTGTGTTATGTACCCTTAATACCATGAATCACAACAATTCATAGAAATTTTATCTAGCTCATTTTACCAAATTCTTTTTTGCAGCCAGTGCATAGAGGGCCATACTGTGTTGTAAAACTATTACTGTCACTCAAAAGAAACCAAACGTTTTCTGCCAGAGTATTCCTGCTTGCTTGTGTGAATAAAGGTTTCAGAAAGCAGCATCTTGGGTCTATATAATGGCAGGCTAACAGATAATAAATGATGTCTTCCACCTGAGGTTGACTGCAAACACGAAGTCTGTCTGCATATGAGACCTTGTTGTATCAGCCATCCAAGACTGCAGTGGGCATCACTTGGAAACACAGCTAAATAAAGAGATTTCTTAAGGAAACTGGCAAGAGTTTGGTCAGGTAACTACCTCTACAGTGGTACCTCGGGTTACATACACTTCAGGTTACAGACTCCGCTAACCCAGAAATAGTGCTTCAGGTTAAGAACTTTGCTTCAGGATGAGAACAGAAATCGTGCTTCAGCGGCGCGGCGGCAGCGGGAGGCCCCATTAGCTAAAGTGGTGCTTCAGGTTAAGAACAGTTTCAGGTTAAAAACAGACCTCCGGAACGAATTAAGTACTTAACCTGAGGTACCACTGTATATCTATAGCTCAGGTACCCTTGCTGAAATGGAATAAAAAATAAATTAAAAAAACAACATTCCACCTTTCTGTGTAAAATACTCAAGGACAGCTTGCCAGACCTTCCGTGCTCTTGTGTGCAATGCAATGTGTTACAAGCGTGTGAAATGTAAGATTTTCTCCCCCTGACCTGATAGAGATACTGAAGTAGAGTGGGGGAGATTATGACAGCCAAACCTTTCCTCTTGGACTACTTTTATTTGGTAAAATTCCAAAACCAACAACAGAATTTTTTTTGTTTTTGTTTTCCAGCCCCTTCTCCCTGAATGAGCAGAAAGGCCCAGGGGAAGAGCAGCCTTCGACCCACTTGAGTTCCCTACCCAGACAGGCACAACTCCCATCTCCCCAACACCAGACACAGCCATCTAGCCATACGCCATCCAAATAGATGAAGAGGAAAAAAAGACTCCCACTTCAAAACACAAGGAACAACAAAAAAAAAATCCAAAAAAGATACTAAAAGACAACGGTGAATGAGCTGTGGGAAGAGTCTAGGTAGGGGGCACACCTTTGCCAACTGCTAGCCGTTACTCAATGGGAACAACTGGCTGAGACCAGTACTGGGTTGGTGAATCCAAGCAGAACCTTATGTCATCCACAGCCAACATTGCATCCACAAGTCCCTAGCGAGATGGCTTCAGTTCAGAGAGATTCCCCACTTTCACCCAGGCGCGTTGCTACTGCCTCTAAAGTGTTACAGGGCAACTGGCTAGGGACCCCAGCTGCAGGTGGGAAAGACTCCATACGCTAGCACGGAGGAAGGAGCTGCAAAGTATCTCCTCATCCAGCTAGTGGATACGGGTGAGCTCCTCCACAATCTTGATCAGGTCATCCACTGTGGCTTCCCTCTTCATTCCACTGCCATCATCAATCTGAAACAAAAAGAGGCGTCAGAAGCCACCTGTGGAAACAACAGTGAAGGCGTATACCACTTCTTAGTTTCTTATTGGGGCAATGCTACGTACGCTAACAAAAACAAAGAAGACTCACCAAGGTTAATGGTATTTGCTCCCATGCTAGCATTATGGCCTCTCAACAATGAGAAAGGCTGTCCCAAGAACTTCTAACAGGTGATTAGTTTTCCCATCCTACCTGTAGATTAGCCACAACTTCTTGCATCTTGGGTCGGCTGATGTCCAAAAAGCTTTCAATTAAGTCTCCATCAATAAATCCTGTAGCTGGCTCTGTCTTGCGTTCTGTATGAAATGATCTCCAGGTACAGTCATGAATCAAGGAAACAAACTATTCGGCAACACCAGCCTTATAAGATTCTCATGCTCTTCACGAACAAAAATGACATGAGTAAACACATGACAAAAGTGGTGCAGTGTAACATTAACTGACCTTCCTATAATTAATTGGGACACCTAAAAGATTGTATCACTCCTTAAATACCCAATCAATCACTGTGGTCTGCAGAAAGCTGTTTGCAGCTACCATCTTATTTATTTCATAAAGTTTATACACTGCTTGATTGCAAAAAACAAACAAACCTCAAAGCAGTATACAAAAAGACAGTAATATCAAAAAAAAAAACCCTACTTTAAAAAATACATGACGTCTTTCTACATGTATCTTATTCATTGTACTCCACTCCTCTCTTAGTTAAGGCTTCCTTTTTGTCATTCCTCATCTTTAACTCTGGTTGCTATCTATGCTTCACCTGAGGTACCACTGTATATCACTTTGTTCATCTTCCTTTGAAAGATTTTTAGATCTCTCTCTTCGACACACATCTCTTTAAACTCCTTTCTCCTCTTCCATTCTTTTAATTGTGTTGGTCATTTGGGGTTCAGATTACATTCATGCTGCTCCTTCCCTTCCCTTCCCTTCCCTTCCCTTCCCTTCCCTTCCCTGCCTCCCCTCCCCATACTTTCATTTATTGCTATGTGTTGTCTGTAGGCAGGGACCAGCCTTTTAAAAATATCCTTGTACTGCGTCTAGTATGTCAGTTTGCATTTCTTGGTACAGAAAGTACTGATCTGGTGTGTAGAGATCTTTCCTATTCTAATTAATTCAAGAGGGTTCTGGAAGCTTCTCGGTGTGAAAGAAACAAGCAGAAGGTTCATGATGTTTTGGTTATTGAGAGAAGCTGAGTACAGCTGGCTTAAACTGGTTCTGTTACCTCTTTCTGTCAAGGTCATGCTGACTATATAATAAGGCCAGTAGGAGCCTGGGTTTCACTCTTTTCTATCTCTCTTTCCTTCTGGTGTGATGCTCTGTATATAGCATACTTAGTGTTAAGGTTTAGTCTTACTATAAGTTATTGTAAGTTTAAGTTAAGTCAGCTGCAACTGGATTTCTTATGGACAGGGCCAATCCTGAATGTATTGGATTTGTGACCATTATTGCTCATTTACCTTCAATAGCAGTAAAGCTCTGCTAGATGAAAGATTAATTGCCACTAGTCTATTTTGGGGGGAATCCTGCAACGTGTTTAAGTTCTTTTACTCTGTTAACCATACGCTGGAATCTGCTCTGGTTCAATATGCGTGAAATTTATGACATAGTATTCTTAAGCATTTTGCACAATGAATAGGGCAATGGTGAGACAAAAAAAGGATATAAGGAGTGTTCGATCTTTCCTACACTCTTAATGACTTTGTTAAGTCGGTTCTGCACATCCAGCAGGAGATTATACCAGCTTTCTGACAGCGAAGTCACCAGTCCTATGGAGAAGGACAACTGTTAAAATGATATTTTCAAACAGTATTCAAGAGTTATCATTTCAATCTCCACCTAAGGACTTTGAGGATGCTGCCTAATTTAAGAGCTGAACTGCAAGGGAGGGAGGGAGAAAGATCGGACAATTCAGGGAGCAGGAGGGATTAGACAGGCAGCAGTTTTTCCTTTGTTTGTCTCTGGCTGGTTGGCTACAGCAGTTTGAGACATAAACCAGGGAGGGAGGGGAAGCAGACAAATCACAGATTATAAATGTTCTGATAGGAAATAATGGAAGCCATCAGCTTGTTATGCAAATTAACAATTTCCTGCATTGTGTTCAGATAGTGGGACGTGCATGTATATTCTTCACCCAAGGTCTCTATTACTTCAATTCCTTTTACTAAAACTCCAAGTTAGCAGTGTCCCACCCCATCCCCATATTCCATATCAGCAAACAGTGAATGGGACATTTTTCATTACTACATGGAGAAATAGAAGGTCCCTGGCTGGTTCTAACCTTACCAATCATTCCATTGACTGTGCCAAAGAGGACCGAGCCCTGTGTTGGTGTGGATGTTTCGCCCAGATTCTGCATGACCAGAGACCCATGACAGAAGACATTGACAAACTCCCCCAGGTGGAACAGCCCAAACTCCTGCAGATGCTGGCGCTCCTCATCAGTTGTGGCAGCACTGCAACACAGAAAATCAGCTAGGAGAAATGACAGGGCAACCACCACACCTCAATTCCCAGGTGTAGTTGCCACATGCATGCTGCTTCAATCCATCCTTTTGGGGAGACATCTCACCTGTCCTTCTGGCACACAAACAAGTTAAAGGCATTTTCTGCCCCTAAGAAGTTGTCATCGTCCAAAATTTCCACAGCACTCATCCAGTTTGGATTAAAGTCACGAGCGATCTAAAAGGGAAGGATAGGTCATTTGCTGTTGAAATTCATTATGTTCCTAGCACAATCAAAACTGCACTGTTAGCTATAGGATCAAGAAAGACCTTGTGTGGAAGAAACCAGCCTCAGCAGTATATGCATTTATGAACGCATGTAAGTATGTGGTTCCAATCTCTGCCTCAGGCAGAAAATTCTAAGCTACTGTTAATCATCTTTACACAAATATTTATTCATTTCACAAATGTGGCCAGTATTGAACTCCAAACAGCCTTGAATATGGGGTGAAATGAAAAGGGCCAGTCAGCCCAAGATACTTGGCTCCTGGGGGACAACTAGGGGGCGCTTTGGAAGATGGCCGACAATACCATCTCTCCGACCCACACAGGGTAATTAAGAGGCTGTTATGGGAGCAGGCAGCCTCCCTTGTTGCCCCAAGGAAATGGGGAACACTGCCCTTGCCTGCTGTGCCCATAAATCACCCCCTAATTCGAAAGAAGGGGGTGAGGGCCCTAGGCAGAATGCCCCCGTGTGGACCTCGGCTCTCCTGGACGCTGTCTCTGATCGCGCACTAGTTGCAGCAATTTGGAATAATTAATTACAAAAGAAGCAAATGCACATATTTCAAGTGAAGGAGTGAAGTCTGCTAATTTAAGTGACCTCTGCGAAAGTAGACGACGGGCTGGAGAAACAGGAATATTTTACGATGAAGATACACCAAAGGCGGGGTATGTTGACAACGGGGCTGAATGGGGGGGGAAAACCTTTTTTACTTTCCTTCTATGTGATTTACAAGAACCCCTCCTCATTAGAACCGTCGGTTGAACTGATTCAAGCAGGATGATTAAGGTCTGTGTGGAGATATTATGCTTTATGGAGACCGAGAAGCAATAAGAGCTTTTGGGAATGGCGCAGCAATTAATTTGGAGTTGCCATCTTGCCAAAGGATTTATAGCCGGGAGGAAGAACGGGCTTGTTTTCAGACTGCATTCCTAGTGAATCTCCTCAGAGGTTTTGAGAAAGGAGGCAGATTGGTGAAGATTAATGACGCTAAGACTGTTTTGATGTATAGAAGTGATGTTATATGGAAAACGTCTGGATATGGCTACTGGATAAAAAAAAAATATCCACGCAGGATTACAAACTGTTCTAACCAGCTTGCGGAGACTATCAGAGGTCACAAAGAGAAAGGAAAATTATATGAAAATAACAACAAGAGATGTGGAAAAATAAGAAAGGACTGGATAGTACTGTGAACATCATAAGGTTAGATTTGTGGACATTAAAACAGCAGTAAGAAGCAAGAAGCTGATTGGATCCCTTCGGAACTTGAAATATGGGGGGACTTCCGGGTCGGCGCCATCGCCGAATGGCGGACTCCCTCCGAGCTCCGGAGGGAGCCTGCACGGCAGGGGCTGGGTCCTACCGCACCGGCGATGCGGGGACCCTTAAAAACCACGGCCACGGGGGCCGTGGACATGGAGACTCGGCTGGCACCGTTAGCGCCCTCCCGACCCGTGAAGGAGCCTTTTTAAAGGCTAAGGATCGGGTGCCGGGGAGAAGCGTGGTGTTTTGAGTCCTCTGCCATCCCTGCCGTGCGAAGCCGCATGCCATCCGGCGGAGAGCGCTGGCTTTTTCCTTTGAAAATTTGGACCTAAAAGAACAACCCGTAAGTAATTGGAACCTGGACTAAAAAGAGGGACAAAATTTTAAAATTTCGGAGCGAGCGGGGGAGGCGCAAAAAAGGAAGTCAGCCACCCCCTCCATTGTAGAAGGGTCAAAACAAAGGATTTGATAACTAAGATCGGAATAACATCATTTTGGCAAGTTTGGAACCTCACGAGTGAAGAATATGAGATTGAGCTGGAGGAGGAAAGTAGAATTTGGACTTAAAAACACCCCCCCCCTGGAACCCCGGGAGCGATCGATGACGGTGTTTGGAGAGGAGAAAGGCAAGTTTTGACAGCTGTCAAAGAGCTGTCAAAGCAGAAAAACAAGATAGAGACTATGTTACAAGGACTTTGCAGGTTATATTTGTTATAAATTGGATACAAATTGCTTTAAATAAGGATTACAAAGTTACTAGGGCTAATGGATGTGATCTGGAAGGGAACTCAGTTTTTGCAATCCACCTAGAGGAGCCGAGGGATATCACAAGTGGTTTTAGTTGGAAATTTGAACAGAATTTTTTATCTCCTGGGAAACTGCAGAAATGGAACATTATTATGACTACAGAGGCCAGTATACCGAAGAAGACAATGGAATCATCCGTTGTGGAATGAAAGGAACTTGACGTAATGTTTTGTTTCTGAGCAACAAGCCTCTGCAAAGGAACTAACTTTTGGAATTAGGACATTTGTGCAGGAAAACAGGGACAGAAAGAAACAGAAAGAGGAGTGTGGCCAATAAGAACAACAAAACAACAAGAATTGGACTAAGTCGAAAGTGGGGACATTTGGGACATCCAGATTTGACAAGCTTAAGGATTATAATTTGGAGTTTTTCACTCCTGGATATAAAAATCTGGATGGAAAAAATGGGCCTTTCTTTGAGACAGAATCCTTTCATGATTGGACATGCGAAACTAAAGAGGACTGGCAAAGGACTATGACTTAGAGAGACGTGGAAATATCGGACATTGAGGAATATTGGGAACGCAACCGGGAAAAGGGGGGGTGGGAAATGTGGAACCCAAAGGGCGTAAACTATGTTTTATTTAGGCTATATACATCCACATGGTATTCTAAAGTGGGGAACTCGTGGAGGGACTAAGCCGATTTTAGGGGAATGGAAAATAATTTTTTTTTTTTTTTTTTTTATAAAAAAAAAAAATTTTTGGGTTAAGGATAACAAGTTTGAATTGAGGAGAAGAACTTGTTGAGATTATCTGTTTTTGAGAGATTTGGAATACAAGGGGGGGAGGGAAGGGGAAGTCCTGAAAGGATGTAATTGGAAAAAGATTTGAAATTGGATGTTTTATTAATTTGTAATTAATTGGAAAACTTTAATAAATATTATTTAAAAAAAAAAAAAAAGGAACTTGAAATATGGGTACCCCCAACAAAAATTTAAAATTCGGCTGTGTAATTTAGAATTTATGTAATTTGGTTTGATTTGATGTGATTGGTCGGTTAATAAAAAATTATTCATAAAAAAAAGATACTTGGCTCCTGAGGTGGAAAGTTCATATGATGCCTCCCTTCCAATAATAAGCACACACTAAATTGACAATTTAGTTGCCTTTAAAGACTGAAATCCAAACATCTGCAGCCTGAGGCACACATCTTACACTACTCAGTAACAAGGCCAGCCTTGGTCAAGTAGGCTTGACAAGTCAAGTTCAAAACTCCTCCCCTTAATGCGCTGTCATGAGAACACCGTGGCCAAAAGACATGAAAAGCTGCCCCTATTCCTGTCAAATGTTATTTTCTTTTCTGAAGCTCTTTATGAGGGCCTCTTGACCGCTGTACTCAATAAGGTAACAACCATAATCAATACCTCTTCAAAGTTCCCTTCCATGGGCTTATAGGCAAGCAAAAGGACAGAGCGCATTAGATCTCCAACTAAGATGAAGTCTCCCTTCGTCTTCACGTAGAGGGCCATGATGTTGTTGTAATGATTGCATTCAGTGCGAAGCTCCTTCTCTGCTGTCCACTCATATAGCCGCACCTGGAAGAACAGAAAGGTGTATGTCACAGCTGAGACAGAGGCAGGGACCTCACAACAGGGTCAGGTGCACTCCTGCTCAAATAACCCCAGCCCCAGACAACCCAAATAACCCCAAATAAAAGCCCCAAATAACCCCAGACATGGATGTGAAAGCTCTTGGAAGCCTTACCGTGCTGTTTATGCTAGCTAAGAGTTTTCCATTGAATTCCACCATGGAATAAACAGCTCCTTTCACTTCTTTCTCAGCCAGACTCTGCAATTTACCTAGGATACACATCAATACAACAGTACTTAAAAAGGGGATGTGCTGCCCACATCTCAATGAGTAGCTAGACTTAGCTATAGCCAGAGCATTATTATGGTACTGATAACACCAAGTACAAGTTAGATCCCCGTATGGGACAGCTGCATATTCCTGCATTGCAGGGGGTTGGATTAGATAATCCTCAGGGTCCCTTCCAACTCTACAGTTCTATGATAGACTGGCCTTGGAAGTGCTGCATGGATGCATGTGCTTAATGTTTCACTATAGGCACAGTTTAGTGGCAAGAGTAGGAAGGTCTGTGCCACAAGATGCAGCCTCCTCCATTGCTTAGACCAAGTTCTTTCCACTTCACTGTATAAGAAACATGAGGTCTCTGAAGTGGGAAGAGGCCTAGCCCTGTATGGCATTGGTGTTTGTTGGGATGGGAACTGCTATAGTGATTGCTATTTCTCTGCCTCTCTGAATGCTCTATCCCACTCCTTCAACACTAAAACAGCATGTCACTAAGGATCAACAACAGTGCTTGACATTTTATTCAGATTCATGATTTTAATATGTTGTTTGTCTTTTTCGTCCAACATAACAACTTCACAGTAATTTGATCAACAGCTTTCATTTCTCCGATGAAAAAGAAATCCTTCTGTGGCACAGTTAGCATATAACTATTGTCACTTTATTTGTACATGTGTCACTCAAAATGATTCTCAACAACACATTAAAATAGTATTACCCATGCAATCTCCCTCAAGTATTCCCTATTGACGATTGGGAGACACAAGATAGGTCAAGAAGCTGCTCAAAAATGGCAACAAGTTGCAATGAATTCATGTCATTGCAGGAAGCTGTGATTTTAAAAAATGGTTTCCCTGATATGCTTTTTTCCCCCCACTTGAAGCAATTAAGGCAGTTCTTATAACATTGAAATCCAAGACTTTTACAATAGAAGACCATGGAAGCTAAAACCTCTCATAAGCAAGAGACAATTCTGCAGGCAAAAACAGCAATATCCAGAGGGCCTTAAAAAGTATGCAGAAGCAGAGATCACAATCAAGCTCATCAAGCCCCTTGGGGAAATGTGAAAATCTGATTCAAACCTCCAACTCTTACCATCAGAATAGTGGAACACCACAATACGCCCCTGCTTCGGTTCGGCCTCATCAGGATACACCATAGCTGTGCCCACAATAAAATATGTGTTGGGGTCTTTGCCCAGCTTGCAGGAGACGAGGCTTAGTGCATACTCATTCTGCAGAAACTGGTGAGCATGAAGAACTGAAGACAAAAAAGTGAAAAAATGAGAGAAAGCTCAGCTGGAGCATGTAGTTAGACATAGGTAACTATGAAACTTTAAAAAATGTCTGTTCAGCACATTCTCATGCCAGCATGTGCTTCCAAGTTACCCTTCCCAGTCCCTTTTCACATGCTTGAGTGCCTCTCAAAAAGCAGACTTCTCATAAGGGAAATTAGTAGCAGAGGATTACCTTCAAATGTATGCTGATCTATGATGAGTAGGTTGTGCACCTCTACCTCTTCGCCAAATGAGGTCTCATGTGGGGCTGTGCTGCTAGAGAACAACTTGCTGGAACTCACACTGCTGGAGAGGGCCTGAAACATGAAGGGAAGAATAACTCTTTCAAACTACTTCTGGAGGCCATGGAAACGGTAGTAACCTAATCCCAATGAATCAGGCAAGGATATCCTTTCCTTCTGACCATGAACATACATCAGAGATCAAGATACACCAAGCATATGAAGAATAGGACCATATACGGATTGGAGGGGAAGAAGGCAATGGAAAGGGTCAGGGAGAATTAAGCAGCAGATCTGTATTGCCAGGTTTCCTGTTTACTGAAGAGGCACTTGGAAATTAGCCTAGAAGAAGGGTCAAAATCCCCTGGGGATCTGCTCATAAAAAGGAGAAACTTAAGTAAAGTTATGAGCAGATCCCCAGGACATTTTGACACTAGAAAACTAGGAGAACAAAGTTTGAATAACTGGAGGTGCCTCAATGTGTTGGGCAGCCCAAAATATTTGTTCCTAACATAAAACAGAGACATTGAATTCAAAAGCCCCACTCAAATTCAGACTATTGTGCAAGGAAAAGACAAGAGTAGCCTGCTAAAAGCACTCAATCTCACAAAAGCAGGAATGATCAGAATGCTAAGCAAAATAAATTCCCTCTGATGTAGCTGCAAGAAATCATGATACCAATGCCAGCTGCTTGCTTGTCATATTGCAGAGAGGTATCTGCAAGGAAGTTCCTTTCACCTGGGTACTTGCACTGGGTCTCAGTGCAGTGGTGCCTCCACTGGCATCCTGAACTTCAATGCGACTGGAGAGTACGCCAAAACACTGAGATACTTCTTGATAACAGATCTTCCTGCATGACAAAAAGGGACACATAGGTAAGGCAAGAATAAACAAAGCTACAACTACTAATACAGTCCTACCTATGCTGCTTTCTACATTGTCACAGGAATGCAGACAGAAATGCTATCGCCCTATCCCACCCCTAAAACCTCTCTATTAGAGCCCCTGGAGGTACTCTTTTCTCACTTTGCTCACCTGGGTGACTCATAAAGGGGAACAGTGCGGATGTGCAACTTCTGAATTTCATCAATGGTGCCAATGGTCAAAGTGCTGTTGTTGGCTAAAGCCAGGCTGCAAAATAAGGACAAATAAGGCATTTCACTTTAAATTTAAAAAATTGTTCTTCCACCCCTACACATAGGGCCTCTTGAATCTAGGGTTCCTATCCACATAGCTAACTAAAGCAATAAAATAACCCACAGTTTAAGAAATGCATCAGTGTCGGTATTTCTCCTACCAAGACTTGCAGTAAGTTGAAAAGGTAAATATCATAGCAAAAGAAGTAATATGTGTTAAATGAGATTTACTGCTTTACCAAGGACTTCCTACACAGACATCAGGAACAAAGAACGCATGTGGATAGTAAGAGGGAGGGGAAGGAAGGTTGTGCAGGGAGTGGAAGACAATCCTTGCATTGATATCGTAGACTAGGCATGCGGAACCTATGGGACTTCAACTTCCATCACCCCTGACCACTGGTCATGCTAGCTGGTGTCAATGAATCAAACAAAATATGAAGGGCCACCAGTTCCCCATGATAGATAAACCTGTTATAGGGGGGATGATTGTGAAAAGGCAGAATGACTGTGGTACTGACACCAAGTTTGTTCCTTCTCCCAACAGTATTCCCCATCAACATGAAGGAACTGTCTTTTTAGCTTCCGAAACTCCCTTTGGAAAGCCACAGAGAGAACATATGCATGCACAATGCTGAGGCATAAACACCAACCTCATGCCTGTCCCACCTCACCACTGTATTCTCTCCCACTCCTGAAGAAAATTAGTTTATGAACTATCAGCCCCATTTCAGAATAAATGATGCAAAACACTAAGGAGTAGCTTACCAGGCACTCCTGGTTACTTATCAACTTGAATGAATACAATGAAAGATTTAAAAAACACCAGAATCAGTCAGTGGTATTATAGGATGAATAATGATTTCAGGTAACATACAGTTAGATGTTGAAAACGCAGGTGATTTATTCCAATATGGGGTGAACTAAGGTTCCTCTGATGAGCGGGGGGGGGGGGGGGATATATTATTTATTAAATTTTTATATGGCCCTTCATCCAAGGATCACAGGGTGGTGTACAGAAGAAGAAAAAAGCATACGAATACATAACATAACAAACAAAACAATAATCCATCCACGACACCCCCCAATAACTGCATAATTTCCAATTGCTTTCTGAATATTTTAAACTGGCTGTGGGAGGAATCAGAGGTAGTTCATTTAAAAGCAGGGGAACCTATCAGAAGTTTAAAGGAGAAGGAGCAGGAAATCAAAAAGCCAGCTCCTTCACACTCAAGTGAATAACTCTGTTGTAAAGGATTACTTTTTGCTCATCATTTAGAAGACTGCGTTGCTATTTTGCTATTGCTTCAATACCAGATTTTGAAAGCAAAAAAGCTAGCTTTATGATCTCTATATTGTCTAAGCAGGCAGACCCAGAAGATTGCGTATTGCCAGTGTTCATTGCTACCATATACTCGCTCTGAAACAGCCAGAAGGGAACTGCCGTGTCCACATTATCAAGTAGGTCTGAGCAGGGAGGCAGCGTGCATGCTCTGTGGAAAATAGGCTAATTAAAGAGGAGAAACAGAGCACACCCACCTGTCAGGGTACCCATCTGAGTTGAGAGGGCACATGTAGTTCACCTCCTTAAGATTGACATTGGAGAAGACCAGTTTGTGGTTGCTGCTGTATATCACAGTCGGGCGGTCAGAGCAGGCAAACACATTGGTGGTGGAGAGGGAGCGAAAGGTCCTTAAAACGGTGGGCTGGGTTCCCAGTGTCACTTTCTTACGATCACTCAACAAACCTGTTGTGGGAAAGTATAGCATGAGAGGTTACCTACCAAGAGAAAGCAAGGGGGGAAATAAACTAGCAGGAGTGTGACTGCTGTTTGTCCACCACATGCAGATTAACCTACTAAATTCTCTCACTCGGCTAAAGAGTATCAAGACCACTGTGTCTTTTCACTTTCCACAGAAATCCATTCCAGACAGAAAGCAGAAAGATTCCCTTAAAACAGCTGCCCAAAAGAAGCAGGCAACAGTCTCTCAGTATAGATATCCTGAGTAGATTGCAGTCTTTTGGGGGAGAATCGCCCAAATGTTCTATTCTCAAGGCCAAACCAGATTCTAGGAACAGAACACCTGCAATTAGACACCTGCTGTGTTTGTTTTAAGATAAAAGTGTGTGGGAGAGAAGGGAATCTGGGTAAGAGTCAGGGTGTTGTGTGTGTGTTAACCCGTTCCCTGCATGCTGCTTTCCTTGTTTAAACTCTTTCCCCCATTGGGGCCAACATACACATAGTGTATTAGTATTAGCATGCTCTATGGGGCAGGCACCATTTTGGGGATGATTTACTGTACATGATTGAAATTAAGAAAATGGTGTAAAGGGAAATGGTTGAACTGTTTGGCAGCAGCTGTCACTTTCAATAACAATGGCAACATACCTGATCACAAATCTCTGGATGTTGCATCCAAGTTGGCCCTCAAAATGAATGTTACAGAGAAAGAAAGTTTGAGGAGGAGGAGGAGGAGCCTAAAACCTCACCTGTCTCAATGTTCAGTCCAAAGTAGAAGAGAGCCCCATCTCCCAGGGCACAAAGCAGGTAGTGGCTATTCTCAAAAGTGGTCATCAGAATGGAACGTGGGATGATCTCTGCAGAAAGTGGAACAGAGTTCGTTCAGATCACCCTTAGCAGTATTTGCCTTTCCCAATATAGAAAACACACAAGCCGCTCATACCTCCTCCCAACATCTCCTTGTGTAAGAGGTCAAACGAGGGCAGCTTAAGAATACGGGCTGAGATGTCAGTCCAAAGGCCAATAGCACACAGAGGGGACATGCCACTGGTGTCTCCCAGGGGAGTGATGTCCAGGCAGGCCACTTCATGCTCCATCTCTGTGCAGCTGACAAGGAGGAAACATGTCAGTATTACAGTGAGTCTAAGAGAGTCAGCACAAAATGTCCCAGCTGCAGTTCACATGCACCTTATCTGCTTGAGTTCCTGGGGGTGGATCTCTAGATAGTACAACACTCTCCCCACAGCCACCACCACTTGACTGCTGTTACAGGAAGCCACGCTGATGTTCTTCCCATTTGGCTCTTTCCATTCACTTGCAAGGGCTTTGGGCTCCTGAGTGACAAGCCGTACCGAGGCAGATGTTATCTAAAGAAAGAAACAAAAATAGGTATCTCTTCCTGACTCAAAGGAAAGTTGTTTTTAGGCCTCTGTCTATGCATCACAGTCCTGATATTTCACTCCTGATAGGATGCATACTTTAAAAGCAGTGGTGGCTAACTTGTTGTGCCCTCCAGATATTGCCCTTCAGGTCCCTTCAGCCCAGCCAGCATGGCCAATGGATAGAGATAATGTGAACTGTAGTCCAGCAACAATCAGAGGGTGAGAAATTAGCCACTCCTACTTTAAAGGTTTTATCTTCAAGAAATGCTTGCTTCTTACCTGGATTAGCTGCTGATGGGCTACATTGCCACAGAAAAAGGTCTGCTGATCATCCACAAATCCTGTCAATTCGGTCTCCTCTACTTCCTCCCCATTCAGCATCAAAACCCTGCAAAACGTAGGAGGACCTGGTCAAAATTATCAGCAAAGACATACAAATTTTTAACTCCACTTTCAGCCCTACAAAACATCAGCATTTCTCCTACCTGGTTTGCCCCACAAAAGACAGCACTAAGGTATTATCAGTTTCACGGTGTGAGTCTGACCTCAGAGGCCACAATCCTGCAGTGCAGAGACATAAAAAGATATTTTATCAAGAGATCACAAAAGACCAAGGGATCTCGTAACTCAGAAGTGCCAAGCCGGCACATTCTCCTGCCTCACTTCTTCTAAAGCACCACACAGCGTTTATCCTGTGCCAACTATTCTCAGTTCTAGGCTAGAATAAATTATACAAACCATTATGTAATCTTCTCCCAGTCTAAGATTTTAGCCTCCACAGAATACAGAACAAAGGTAAAGAACGTGATACAAAAGATAAAGAGAGGCAACTCGAGAAAAGCATTGAAAAATTACAATTTTATCTACCCAAAACCTGCCAGCCTCCTCTGTAAGTCTTCACTAACCACTTGCCCACCATTTTCTAATCTTTTCTAGACACCCATGAGGGCTAGAATCATGGGTTTGCTTTTTTTTTAAAGCGTGAAAAGCTCATTCACAAAATTTCCTATGTGACAACATTGGCATATTGCTCAAAACACTTTGAGCAATATGCATTATCCTCACTTCAGAGAGTGCCACAAATTATTAATTTATATCATGTTGACACACCTTTAATCCCTGGGAGATCAATGCTGGCATGTTCATGAATCCCAATTCCATTCCGGATGATCCTCAGAGAGCCCTCCTTAAAAGCACCAGAGCAAGTAACCAGCTGGGGAAAGCAGAGAACAGCCATTAAAACACTCTGACATTAATAATGGCCATATTAAATGGGTAGCGGACATTGCATTTAATCCAATTCAGTTCCTGAAGATAAGGAAGCTTTTCCTACAATCTACCAGAGAGGCATTTAAGCAAATCTCTGAAGGGAGACAATATATTACAGCCTGCCACCATTCTGTAGGAAATAAAATAGATTTCCAGAATGGACCCACTACTTAGGGGGCTAAGTTAAAGTTCTCAGAAATTGTCTCTCTACTTTAGCACATTCATGGCTGAAGAGGAGCAACAATTTTCAATCTATCATCAGATTAACTAGACAGTGCCCTGGGTCACATTTGGAAACCTAAGTAACTGTCATGTGCACACAAGACACCTATTCACAGAAGTAAATCTGGCGATGGTCAGAAATTCCTCACCTACCACCACCATACAAAAAACATACCAAAACCCCTAGATCCTTTAAAACAAAAACAAAAAGTGACAAAAAAGGAGGCAACCCTTGCCTGCAAAGGGACCCCCCCCAAAAAAATTCTTTTTTAATTAAAAACTGGGAAGGGCATGGGGCCTCAGCAGGTGTATGAGCACACTGTGATGCCCATTGGATAGCATGTCATGGTCAAGTCCATTTTTATTGTATATAGCCGAAGGCCTTTACAGAGAATAAAAGGAAAAGGTTCCTCTAAAATCATGCAACGTAAGGATAGCATGTCAGACCCTTGTTCAAAGTTCTGTTTAGCCACTGGATGATCATGGGCTAGTCTCTGTTTGTCAGCCTAACCCACCCTACAGGGTTGTTCTGGGGATAAAATTAGGGAGGACCACATCATTACTCTGAATAATTTAAGAGGAAAGATAAGATTAAAATGCAGCACACAAAACACCGCTCCTAGTGAGGTCAGACATTTCAAAGGGAAGGAAGAACCAAAATTTACCTGCCCTTGGCCTTGCCTTTCAAGATCTACCACACACATGTCCACAATGGGGCCAAGATTGGTGAAGGTTTCCATGGCGACAACATATGATCCTTGCTCATTACTGTCTACGTTGAGCTAGGAATGAAAATAAGATTAAATTTCTCAAGAAAATAAAAATAGAACAGAGCCTGCCAAAAATACTACACGGAGCTCCAAGAGATGGTGGAAATAAATTCAGTGGTCACCCGCCCATAGCATTTAAATATACATCTGGTAGAATATAGCTGAGCAACTATTTGCGGGTGAAAAATTCACAGGTTCACTGAGGGCTACATTTTACCTTCACAAGTTGGGAGTCCCCAAGCCGAGAGCCAACAAACACAACGCCATTATCTAAATAAGTCAGGCATTCAGCAATGGATGTCTAGTTGAGAATAAAATAAAAGTAAGTCTTTTTAAAACATTTACTTATGCAGTTAATTATTATTTATTAAAAGTATTTTAAAATTACTGTTCTGCCTGCCCCAAGGGCCCCTCAATGTGGAATACAACATTAAAAATACTTTGTTAATCTGCTTATATTTTACAACAAATGAAAATAATTGCCAATCATCGGGTTCTAAAACATAAGCTAGTGTGGTGCTGCAGACAGAACCTGGAGGTCTTCTGGAGGAAACCAAGATTCAAATCCTCATGACTATACAACTCAGTGGACAGCCTTGGAAAAGCATGGACTCTTTTCTTGGCCTAATCTACCTCACTGGATTTTTGTGAGATGAACACACTACTCAGAGCTCATTTGAGGAAGGCTGGGATACAAATGTTATAATAAACTTAAAAAATAAAGAAATGAAAGCACAATTAGATCTGTGAGAAATCCTCTCAGAGACAGAGAGTCACAGCTGAGGGAAATCCTACATTTATTGATTCTCTAAGACAATTCTTTAGGTAACACCTGAACACAGCACTGCTTGGGTTTCTTAGGGCAAGCTGGGTGCAAATGCTTTATGAGACAGCACTGAAAGTTAAGTGTTTGGAGAAAGATTCAAGCTGTCAATCTTTGCTAGGGGTTCTTTCTCCACCTTCACTTTAACTGCCCAAATGGCTTTGCCAATTTGTTTCACACCAAATGCCCCAGAAATGGGAGGAAGGAATAAGAACTACCTCTCCAAGAAGCTCCACACGCAAGTCCTTGAGACTGATGCCACCATCCATCTGCTCCTCCTTCTCCAGTAGTAGCATGAAGAGGCGGCCTTCCATGTCCCCCAGAAGGTAACGAGACCCATTTGGATCCACACGGTTGTGACATACGATTGTACTTTGCTGTTTCACAAAAGAGGCATTATTTAGAACTCTGCAGAGAACCAAGATGGCATTTACACTGCACTGCTCTTTGAATACTTTGATTTCCCTCCTAAAAACGGCGTCTAAAGCAATTGGGAAGCTTTAAAGAAAGTGAAAAATCTAAAAGCATCACTTAACATAAAATATCCTGGTCTTATCCTTCTTGTGTTGCCACAGCTATTATTGGTAGAGAGTACTTTAGTTGTAGCAATCTTGACTAACAGGTCATTACATTTTACTGTTGCGTTTACCAAAGGTTGCTGTGTTGAGGCCAACAGAGATACCACCTGATGAGTCTCGCACATGCTGCCCCTTCAATGTTTTGTAAAGTTGCTTTAAAACTACACAATCTAGACTGTGCCAATTCACCTGTTTCCATTTCTGTGTGGAAAATTGTGCTTTGTGAAAGGGAAGGGAGATATTTCCCCTTTTCAAAAATGTTCACTGTCATTCATTCCCCTATCTCCTGCTTAGTTAGGAAATGCCTCTACTTTCCTTAATCAGGAATCACATACTGATTGTGACAACATCACATACTATCTAGCTATAGCCCATATCACAGAAGTCAAAGAGAACTGATTTGATTGACAGCAGTGCTTTATGGACTGATCAGAGGGCTCTCAGAGGGCAAGCAAAGCATTCAAGATAGGCAAATACTTGTACCTTTCTTCAGCATACCTCAGAAATCACGGGAAAGAAGGCTTTCAACACAGGTAGGTTCATAAAAATATCCCCCCATCCAATTTTGCGGTAACCAATATAGTAAACCATACCACATTCACACACATAGTGGATGGTACTTCCAGCTTTAAACAAATTATATTTCAAAGAGAAACATGTACTCACCTTGATGATGGGTGGGGCTATAGCCAAATATTTATCACCATTGTGGTAGGTGATGGATTCTTGTCCAATGATTATAGCCCCTCCAAAGGGCTCAGGCACTGTAAGGAATGTGTTTGGAACAGGCACGTGATTTTTTTTTTCTTTTTAAGCATCACAAACCGAAGAAAGGAATATTCAGCAAGAAAAGAGATTCTAGTAAGTAAGTAAATAAATAAAAGAACTCCCTTCCCCCTTTCTTCTTATTCTGTATGGGATCCTCCCATCTCTGCTTTTTGTGCACTTAATTATATTCTCACCTAACTGCAGTTTGATACACACAGAATCTCCTGTTGACCACAGAAAGACAGCCACCTTTTCAAGGGAACAAAGCAGTTTGTAAGTAGAGTGAACACATACACCAAGGACTAAGAGAGAAGTAACAAACCAAGAGAGGAATTTAAGGAAGTCAACATGCTAAACATATATCTGGTTGCATAATGTTAGTGATATCTATTAGCAGCAACAATTGCAGCTGTTATTTCACAATGAGTTTTTCATCTTGCAACTGAATTCACTTTTGGACAGCCTTATTACACCACATTAAATATAGGCTGGCAAGAAAATAAATTAAGTTTACATATTCTTTGCAGGCCGCTGACAAAGCTACCAGGTGAACCTATTTTTCCATGTATAACATGCCCCCATGTATAACACGCCCCCTATTTTTTGGGACTCCAAATGAAGAAATCCCACATATGCACTATCCATATATAAGACGACCCCCCCAATTTTAAACTTGAAAAAAATAGGGGGAAATATAGTCTTATACACAGAAAAATACAGTATATCCTGATCTATCCTTAAGATTCTTATCAACTTGCACATCCAGTTGGCTCTGTAGCTTTGTCTAGGAAGTTGGCTGATCAAACAAAGGGTTAAACTGGGGGTGGACATGCACAAGTCCCACCCACAATATCCTAGGGCATGTCTTTTTCTTCAGATCTTTGCACTCAGAGGGATGTTCCTAAGCATTGGTAAATCTGAAGAGCATCCTGGGGACACTGGATGCAGTTTGAGTCTTTATGTACTGTGGTAAACAACCAAACAGAGTTTCTAAGTCTCAAGCTTCTCTTTCTAACCCACTCTTCTGTTTCTCAGAAAGCCATAGAGAGATAGAATCATCAAGACATTCAAATCCTGAAACAAGCAAGCACCTGAAATATTCAGGAGCTATAGGGACTCCATGCTCCACCATGCTGTGTTAACACACCCATCAGAATGTGCCATTATGTTATGTCTATAAGGAAAACAAGCCATGTGTTACAATTTACAGGTTTGCCCTGTAAGTATACTGGGTAGTGCTGATGCAGCCCCACATGGCTCATTTTCTCTTCCCTCTTGTAGCCTCAAAAGCCTAGTTGCTTTTGGACTTCTTGTTAAATGAGAAGCAAATCTGAAAACCATTAAAAACATTTTTTAAAGCAGAGACAGAGAGGGAAGCAGGAGAGGGAGAGAGAAGAAGAAGAAGAAGAGTCTGGATTTGATATCCCGCTTTATCACTACCCGAAGGAGCCTCAAAGTGGCTAACATTCTCCTTTCCCTTCCTCCCCCACAACAAACACTCTGTGAGGTGAGTGGGGCTGAGAGACTTCAAAGAAGTGTGACTGGCCCAAGGTCACCCAGCAACTGCATGTGGAGGAGCGGAGACGCGAACCCGGTTCCCCAGAGAGAAAGAGGGAGAGAGAGAAGCAAAGCTATTACAGTGTCATGGAGCCAGATTTGGAAAGGAGAAGCAATGCAGTGACTAATGCTCCATATGTCATCATTTGCAAAGCTGTACAAGAGGGGAGAACACGATGCTCTTATAAGCCACTTCAATGAATTGAAGGTTTATTCGATTTCATTTGGGCTGAACTATAAAGATGCTACAGCATAATCAAGAAAATTGGAAGCTCTGGTGCACAGAGCTTCCCCATTATATTGTACCTGATGATTGCTATACAAGAAGCAACTGCTGTTTTTTTTTAACCTCTAGGCAGCTGAAATCGTTAAGTCTGAGCAGTGGCTAGAGATAATTTACCAGGGCTGAAACAAGATCCTACTAGGACAGAGGTATATGGCTAACTACTGCAAGAAGTAATGGGCACAAAAGGTAACAAATATGGAGAATTAGTGAGTAGGAAAGTAAGGCGTTCCACTGCAACATGAATCCCACCAGGAGAATGGGAAGAAGATGCTGCAAGATGACTGCAGGAGAAGATACAGGGAATATTCTTGAGAAGTATACACATTTGGCTTCTGAAATAAGAAAAAAATGCTGCTTTTTCTATACGCAGGAAGCCGCAATCTTATTTTTAAGCGTCTACAGACAAAGATATTTTATGTAGATGAACTGACCTGCAATCACCATGGAGGCTTCAGCCTCCACATTTTCCTGTTTCCAGGGTCCCTTGTTAAACTCCTTCTCACGTAAAGACACTTCATATGTCTTGACATGCCGGCCCTGGGGATCCTAGAGATGGAAACAACAGGTATTGTAATGAATGGCACAAATAAATCTGTTCCAGAGGGTTCCCCCAACCCTTAGGAGCAAATTTGAGGAGGACATAGTCTGGAGGTCCAAAACTGAGTTCTCAGTATTTCAACCAAAACCTTCCATTTCTATATAGGTATTGCTGAAAAGGATTAAGTGTATTTTCTATCACTGGTGTGATCTGCATTGTCCTAGTGGTGCAGCAATAAAACTGCTAGCACATTTGCAAAGCTAAACAGGGTCCAGTATGAGGGACTGTGTGTTGGGATCTCTGCATTGCAGTGGGTTGGACTAGATGATCCTTGGGGTCCCTTCCAACTCTATGATTTTATGTCTATGTTCTATAATAAGAACTCATTTTTTAAAAAAAAAGTGCAGTGGCTTGGATCTACACAACCAGTTCTACCTGTCCAAGGGATCTTTGAAATTGTGTTTACTGAAAAGCATCCATTTCACCCCACCCACTCCTGGGCTAACAGTTTTGAAAAATCCAGATTTGTGACAAGGAATATGGAACCTGGAGCTGGTCATTATTCTGAACTAAACAAGGATGTGACATTTTGCCTACCAAACAGTGGCATCTCAAGTGGAAGTAAAAATAAAATAACTCTGCTCCAACTTCACTGCAATGAATAAGCATTTTCAGTTGGCATGGTAGCAAACCAAGCTCTAATATTATGTGGCACATACACACTGAAGCCAAGGATGGGTACAGGGAAGGATTCTTACCTACACCAATAAGGCAAGAAAAATATGTGCTGATATTTTATTGGGCCAACATGAGGAGAGCAGGAGATGCAGCTTGCAAGGGTTTCCTCTCTCTCAGACACCATCTAAAAGTTTTATCAGGATTTTAAACTGTAACTCAGCATGGAAAGGGGAAGAAGAGGAGGAGCCAATCTTAAATTAAAACCTGTAAAGGCTCCCAATTTGTTCTGGGGGCTGGATCAGGGCTAGCTGGAAGCACCAGATAAGACAAATCAGATGAGGGGGACCATACACAGCCCTAAAAAAATTCCCATCCCACTTTTGTAAACAATTTTAAATCCCTTATACGAGAATGAAGAGCTAAAACACATGCCTCTCATTACTGTGAAAAACATTGGCTACGTTTGTTGGCAGACATGTTGCCTAACAACCATTACACAAGAATGCATGGTTCATTGGGAAATAGGGCAGCACCATCGTTATACTAAGCTGGAAATATTAATACTGTCAGATCTTGCTATTTTATGAATAACCCATGTGATGGGAGTTATGTCTCACAGATGGATCTCCCTACCCGCAGATGAATAGAAAGTGCCTGAACAACAATAAAGCAAGCCAACTTGATACAGGAAAAAGAAATATGATTAAAAGCTTTTAAAGCAGGATTGTCACATAAGCAGGCCATTCAGTTGATGATATCATACGATGTAATGCAGAAAACAGATGATATCATATGATGTAATGCAGAAAACAGAATACCGATATAAAAAGGGACAAGTTTTGCAGTCTACAAATAATAAAAACTGTGAAAGATCACAAACACACACAAAATGTTTTGCTTTTTACAAGTGTGCTTTGACAGATACAAAAACCTAGACATTAGCAATAGCCCTGAATCAAAAACCTAGACATTAGCAATAGCCCTGAATCAAAAAGTGTTCCGAGACTACTGGCCACCACTTGCTCTGCCAGCAATTTCCATTACAACACACAGACCCAATATTGGTACCTGGTAAACGAAACAGATGGTTGGAGGCTGGCACCCATACAGGAACTTGACATCAATGACCTGCAGCTCCTCCAATCGTATGTTAAATGCCTTTAATTCCTTATTTTCCCGTTCCAGAGGAATGACCTTGAAGAGGCCATCATAGAGTCGCAGTCCTATCATCCTGCACTCTGGGTCAATTATACCAATTATACCTGTCTCCGAGGGACGACCAATACGATCCTAGAAGAAAACAGGGAAAACCATTTCAGCAAGCTTCATGTCTGATATTGCAGTTTCAGTGAAATGTGCAGGATGGAGCCCTCTGAAATCTATCAAATTGGCTTTTGTACACTAGCTAGTGATTTCTTCTACTTCAAGTTTGAAAAAGTTTTTCCTACTGTTCAGCTGTACCCTGTTTCTACCAGCACTAATATTTTCTCTGTTGGTATTCCTATGCCTTATAATCAGTGTCAAACAAATATTGCCAGTTTAAATATGTGACAAATGAATGATGGGTTCTGCCTTTCATTGTTAAACTGGATGCTTTATATAGTAAGTTTGTGCATGCTCAGTCCATACTTTCCAATTCTGTATTGTGTTACCCCTGTATTAGCTGTATTTGAAAAAAGTACCAGTCTGCTCTTTGCCCTTTAACACAAGCAGAATCTTCTGCTGTATGACAGCTCCTCGTAAAGATTGTCCTCATGCTGTAAAGAAATACTGGGCTGTATTTCTGTGCTGTCTTTCCATTCACAGGTGGCTTGTTGATCCAGCAGAGGCATCTTTGACCCAGTAGGAGGCACTTTTCACTAAGCCCCCCTTTCTCATATCGATTTGAAATAGATTTGAGGAGGCCAATGAAGGCTTCCAGTGTTAGAAACTGAGCTATGAAAGCTAGAAGCTAAATGACACCTTAAACCTAGGTTATGGGTGCAGCAATGGAATGTCTAAGCGTGCTTTTTTATAACAAGAATAAAAAGCTGAAAATGAATGAACTGCAGCTAAAATCTTCTATTCATTTTTCACTTGGTCTAGTCCTTATCTGAAGACTGCAAAAAAACAAAGTTGTGGTGTGTGTCTAAGCTGCTCCAAATGCCTCCGTATCAGAGCATGACAAAAACAAGTCCCAGTACTCCCAGCAGTTGAAAAGGGGTTCAGACAGCCTCAGAAGCACAACACAAGTGTTGGCATGATCCCTGGCCCCCTTCTCCAGCTCCAATGAGTGGCCAACCAGATACCTTCAAAAAGTCCACAAGCACGGAATGAAGGCAACAGCCCTACCCCTATTTCCCCTCCTGCACGTACTCATCACTGTGCAAATATCAGCTTTCTGCAGGACAGAATTCAGTCATAGAGCGCAGGTTCATTATGACTGTTGGGATCAGACAGCAAAATGTATGTTTGATTTTGGACAGCATGAAAAGCTGGATGAGTAAAAAGAGTCAAATAAATATGAACATTATACAAGTGGTGCTGTAAACAAGCAGAGCTACAAGCACATGACAGTCATTAAAAGAAAATACACTGTAACAGTAAATCGGTAGAAGGAGACCAAGACTCAAACCCCAACGGAAAAGTGCTGAGGAGATGGCCAGTTCAGTTATCTACCCAGCAGATTGTTAGATGTAGCACAACAAGAATGATTACCTGAACGGCATCGTTCCTTAGGTTGAACATGGACTATTAGCTTTTTGGAATATAGGCTATAGTTACACAAAAATACACAACAATGTTAAGCAGTCCTAAGTCAATCTCCCCGCTTACCTGCACATTGCCATGGGCTCGGGTGATAATGTCAATGCTCTCCCCACTTTGTTTGTATTCAAGGATGCAGGCATTATATTTTGCTGTCAGAATAAAGAGCAAATCCTTGCTCTCCCCCTTGGGAGAAACAATACAATTAGAAAGTCTTGCCAAAAAGGATTCAACTGAAAAAGCCTCCTCAACCACACCTTGGACCAGAGAACATATTTAACCTTTCATTTATTTAGAAGATTTACACTCCACTTTTCCCACAGAAACACAAAGCAGTTTACAATTTATAATACAAATAAAAAACTTGTGATGTAAACTAATGCTTTGAAAACTCTTCATTGTGTGGTTTGTTTTCCATTTAGCATTTCTTCTTTCTATGATGGACAACAGCTGCACTGACTTTAGCCTGAGTACCTCCTGAAATTCAAAGTGTAGTTCTGTCAATTTTATTTGGATGCCAGGTAGATGCATGGTGCATTAGAAAGACCATTAAAAACTCAATCACCATTTCTGAAGGTTCCTAGAAAACTTCAGTTAATGGATGACATCCATCTTGCCCCAAATGCTCCACAATGTTCCACAAGGCATTGCTCTTTTAACAGGGAGTTACTGGGGCTAGCTGGAAGGCTAGGTAAAGTCAGGGTAGTTGCTGAAGCCTTTGACAGGCTGGCAGAGCCAGATCTATCTCCTCCCTCCAGAGATCAGTCCAAGGTGGAATCAGTTCCCAGGACTGATCTCCTCAGCAGCAACGAAAAGGAAGCCACTTTGGAAATAGCACTCTTCAAAGTCCAATCACAACTATATTAAACATGAATGGACCAAACATGAATGCACATCAGCTCATGGCAAAGTGGCATTGAGCACATCACCCTTACATACCAAATTCAGCCTAGTCACTAGTTGTGAGGACACAGTCATACCATAAAAGCAAACATGCTTTTCAAAGGCACCCTCAAAGCAGAACTGAAACAACTCTTCCCACGTATTATTGGAATATAAGAAAACATGCAGTTCAAACAGCTAGCAGGCAGGGGCCCCTCTATTTTGGCTGTTTTTAATTCTGAATTTTAAGTTGTTGTAGCTAGTAGTAACACTGCACAATGGGGAGATGCAGAGCCTATTAAAAGGTGCATACTAAGCACCAACTCTGAACAGCTGGTACAAGCCAGCCAAACAAACAGCTGCAAGGAGAAGGTCATGTGGACCCCGATGCCGGGATAGTATTTGGTTGCGGCCATCCAGCTCCAGGACACAAGCAAAAGACTCTGGGTGCAAAATTCGCCCGCAGCTCGTCCCTAAGAGCAAAGCTCACCTTGGGCCGGAAGAGCTCCATGACGGCAATCTTGCCATACATGCCCACCTCCTTGACGGGCCGCAGCCCTTCCGCAGTGACCACATAGATCTCCAGGCGGGTGTTCTTGGCGATGAGCAAGTTCAGGTCCTCCGCGGAGGTGAAGTGTCCTGGGCCCGAGACAAAACATTGCGAAGTTGCCGGGGCCGCAGGGGAAGCTGCTCCTCCCGCCGCCGCCGCCGATCCTCCCCCTCCACGCGGCCCTCCTCGCTTTGGGCTTCCCCTCCACGCACCGCGGGCCGTTAACCGCCCCCTAACCGACTTCTTCCGCCCGCGCCTCCCCTCCCCCCGCTTTTTTTCCACGGCACCCCCCTCCCGCCATTACCGGTGACGCAGCTGTTGACGGCCGTGGGCTTCTGTGCCGTCACCACGTAGTTGCACGACATGGCGGTATCGGGGAGCGGGGCTGCTGAAGACCCGCGGAAGGCGACGGGGTGAGGGCGAGGAGGAGGAGGACGGGGAGGGGAAGCGCTGGGCAGCACAGTCTCCAAAGGCCACCAACCACCTCCGGCACCAGAGAGAAAGCGCCAGAGCGCCCGCGCGCCGCGCCGGGCACCACGGGAAATTTGACGAGAGGGGCTGCTGAGGCGCGCACGGCAGTGGCAGCGCCCTCTTCCGGTCAGAGGAGAGTAAACCTTACCACTCTCCTCCGAGAAAAAGAAAAGGGGGCGGGGAGACTTCCCCCACCCCCTCCCGTCTGACTCCGTGCGGAGCGTGACTGGCCCTGCGCGCTACCGCCAACTGCCGGAGCTCGCGCTGCCGTCGGCCAATCGGCTTCTTCCCCGCCGCCCCTTGTCAGGCAGGGCGCGCGTGGCTGATGCTGTGAGCCAGGCGGAGTTTGGATTGCAGGGCGAAGTCTCTCTCGCCTTCGAAAAGGGAGGCGCGTAAAGGCAGTAGTGACAGGCCACGCGGGAGCCAGAAGTGACTTCGCCTCTCGCCCCTGAGCAGCGCCGTCTCTCTCTCTCCCTCAGGAGCAGGAGCTGTCCCTCCTCGCCTCGGCCACAGGCTCTCGGAGCATCCTGCTGAGCTTGGTAGCCCGGAGTCGCAGCTCCAGAGGGGCAGCATGCAGGTGAGAACCAGAAACGTCTGGTCGTGAGGCTGAGGGAAGGGATGTTATTGCGTTTCTGTCCCACTCCTCTTAAAACCCCTGTGAGGTAGGCTGAGTTTGGGACTTGGGCTAGAAAACTGCTTCAGATCCAGCACTGCTGCCCTTGCACTGTTTCTGCCTCAGTCAGAGCAGAGAATTGGTTTTGGTCAGCTGCGTTTGTGCGATCACTGGAAAGCAAGGGAAAGAGTCCCTTCCATTAAGTCTCTGAAGCCCTGCGGACTGAGGTAAAGCATCCGAAACAGGGCAACTTGTGACTTGGGAATCAAACGTCAGTCTCTTTGTATCGGTCCCTTGCAATGTTTGTATTCTGCATTTGTGTTCACTCAGCAATATTCAGGACAGCTTAGGGTACAAAGAAATAATAAAGCAAGTATATATAGTGTTAGAAGCCCAGTCAAAATAACTGTGAAGCCAATGGAGCT
The DNA here is from genome assembly GCF_964106915.1 of Podarcis gaigeae. Taxonomy (NCBI): domain Eukaryota; kingdom Metazoa; phylum Chordata; class Lepidosauria; order Squamata; family Lacertidae; genus Podarcis; species Podarcis gaigeae. Next base: position 81,045,726 of record NC_139678.1, on the reverse strand, counting down.
AACAAAAGAGGTGTCAGAATGCTTGGGGTGGGGACCTGAAGGTTTGCAGAATTAGAAAATATATTGGGGTGATGGGAAACTAAACAACTCAATGAGGACGGAAGGACTGAGCATGTGATTAGTGGCCACAGAATCCCACTGATGGGGGGAGACAGAAAAACAGGGAGATTGAATATCCTGAAAGAAGGCATAGTTGGCTGAAACTCTGAAAAGGGATATTCTACACTGCAACATTTTGTGGCAGCTCCCACTTGTATAGCCCTGAAGGGCACACTGGCTAATAATTATCAATTAATAATGCAGTCAGATGACTCAGCAGATAATTTAATGCACTGAAGCAGAAAATCAGGACCAGAGTCCAAACTTGGCTACTACCCATGCAAATGTTTGCTTAAAGTTTAACAACAGGAGTTTGACCTGGTGCCTAAATGTGAGCATGGAGGGAGTCAGACACATCTTGCTGGGCAGCAAATTGTCAATTCCTCATTTTCTTTTGGTGGGTTATGTCTCAGCTGTGACCATTTGAACCTTTTTGCATTACCTGGATGTGACTTTGGGGCCCATAGTATATATGATTTCAAAAGATTAAGTCTAAGACCCAGGAGTTACAGGGAAATAACTACTTCTACAGGGTCTGTTACATAAAAATGCTGTGGAGACTTCATAAAGAAACCCTTTCACCTTCCTTCTGGCCTTAGAAGTGGCTACCAGATATTGCGCTAGAATGAGCCACATGCACAAATTTGAAGCAACACTTGGAAAGCTGCACACGTGGTTTTGTTCTTCTTTCTAGCCCCAAGCTAAAAGAAAAACCAAAAAAGCAAGTTCAGCATCTATAACATTCTGAAGACTGGACGTGGATATTTCTCAACCATTAAGAGTTGGCAACTCTTTAGGACTAGGAGGGAATATGAGAAGTGTCAGGTGCTGTTGTCACAGACTAATACTGTTGCAGTTGCATGACCAGCTCTTGATGACCTGGAATTAGTTATTTGTTGCTACAGGTGACCAAATAACTACTAAATTACAGTACTGTTGAATGACTAACATACTGTTACCTACTTCACCTTCATGTTCTAAAGATCTCCGAAGCACAGTAACTGGTGTGTCTGCCTCTGTTCTGTGGAACAGAATTCCTGTCAGGCTATGACAGACACCTGCTATCTGCATGTTTGGCTGTCTAATTAGTATTGTTTTTAAATTTATCTGTTATATTCTGTGTTTTTAGCTGTTTTTGTTGCATTTGTACACCTGGTGACGTTTGTGGAAGTCAATGTAATAATAATAATGCTTTAGGATGAAGCAGGCTGGAAGTCTCAAAAAGTTAAATGGAAAATATATTGGGTACAACTTTAGACAAAGAGTGAACGTGTCAAAATTATGCTTTCATTTTTACATGAAACTCAGTTTTGATTCACAGCTGCTGCTCTTTCTGCTAATGTGGAGGAACAGTTTTTTCGTGGATGACTAACAAATTCTACCAATGTAATGGTTGTCTGTGGCATGACAGAAAGCATGGAAGCTGAATGACCCAATCTTCATATTTTTTGAAAGCAATATCAGGTGGTATTGCAAATACTAATCAATGGGTGTGCTAGTTACTTTTGTGTTCTGCCTTTTCACTCTGCTATTCAGAGGTGTTTGACATGGTAAATGTATGAGCTCAAGCATTATACACAGCTTGCATGGGTCTCTTGCAAGAATTCTTTTTTCAGATATTACAACAAAATCATGAATCACTGGTACAATTGCTTATACGCACTTGTAGTGTCCGAAGCTGGTTGGACAGTCATGAACTAGAAACTACTTCCATGTGGAAGGGTGTGTGTATGAGAAACTTTTGTGATGTTTTCCTATTCTAGGGTTCAAAGAAGCTAGTGAACACAATTCTGGGTTGTGCAGACGATGCATTGGCTGGAACAGTGGCTTGTAATCCTCATCTCCAGATCCTGCATGGACACAGAGTGGCATTACGTGCTGACTTGGAGAATCTGCGGGGCAAAGTGGCACTTATTTCTGGAGGTGGTTCAGGACATGAGCCTGCACATGCAGGTTAGTGGGATCAAAGTTATGGGAGCTTTGAGTCTGGGGGAGAGAGTTTCAATCTGGTTTCCCTCACTTCACTTAACACTGGCATTTCATGAATACAAAGAGAAGAGGACATCCTGTGATCCCATATTTCTGGACATCATGAACTGAAAACTTGTGCCACAGTTCTCCTGGCAGCTGTAGGATTCAGTTATTGGAGTTAAGATAAACAGCCACAGAACTAGAGTGTGAGCAAGATGCTCCCAAAGCAGATGCAATACTGCTATGCCTGTCTTCTTTCCTCAGGGTACATCGGGAAGGGAATGCTCACTGGAGTGGTAGCTGGTCCAGTATTCACTTCACCTGCAGTGGGTAGCATTTTAGCAGCAATTCGGGCTGTGAGGCAAGCTGGTGCAGGTATGGCATCATTTTTGGTAGATGAACATCTCTCTTGAGGGAGGAATATCACAGAATTCAAACCGTCTCTCTTCTGTAGTTGGGACGCTGCTAATAGTGAAGAACTATACTGGGGACCGTCTGAACTTTGGGCTGGCATTGGAACAAGCACGGGCAGAAGGGGCTTCTGTGGAGATGGTGGTTATTGGTGACGACTGTGCCTTTACCAAACAGAAGAAGGCTGGCAGGAGAGGACTATGTGGCACAGTGTTAATACACAAGGTAGGAATCATCCATTCCCAAATTCAGAACCAACATTGTCATTGACTCAGGACCCCACTGTACAGTAGTATTACCAAAGTGCAAATAATGCTTTGAGGCCTAAGAATGTTGTAGAGTGTGAGGTGCCCATAGGCATTCCTCCCTGCATATTGTGCCTGAACTCCTAGCCACATAAAAGCATGATTCTTCACACAGCCATTCTTCTCCTTAATCCTGACACACCTGGCTTTGTCCCTGTAGTATGAAGTGAAGGAATGTATGCTAATCTGCTGTGATCCTTTTGTTGAGAAATCAAAGCAACATTTTTCCTTACAGTTGTTTATGTTTAGGTAGCTGGGGCTCTGTCTGAGGCAGGTTGTGGTCTGAGTGCAATTGCTCGCAAGGTTACTGCTGTTGCACACTCAATGGGTAAGTGTTTAAGTAGCTCTCTTTGGGGGATAATCATCTGGCCAAAGGCTACATTATTATTGGCAAATCAAGCAGTCTAGCAAGGTCATGCTGGCTAAATTTATTATGCTGTCTTTTATAGGGTTTATGGTTTTGACATGCAGTGAATGTATTGAAGATTTAAAATTAATGATCCCTGAAAGAAAGAGAGCCCCAATTGTGTGGCTGAACCTTTGTGGTTAGTGTATAAGATTTGGACTCTGCATTCACCATCGCCTAGTTTAACCTCCCACACAGGATTGTTGTGAGGATTATATGGGGAGAACCATATACACCACCTTCAGGTCACTGGAGGAAAAGGTGAGGTATAAGAACTTGAGAAGAGCACTGATGGGTCAGATCAAAGATCTATCTGTCCAGCTATGTGGTCCCTAAGTTCCCAACCAGATGCCTTTGGGAATTCCATAAGCAGAACAGAAGTGCAATAAGACACTACCACTCATGATCTCTAATAACTGGTATTCAGAAACATGCTGCCTCTGATAATGCAGGTAAAATAGCTATCATGATTAGCAGCCATTGATAGCTTGATATAAGTTTAATTAATATGAACAAATAACGTTTCTGTAATTAGCAGGTGATCCTCAAGACTGCACCTTTTAATCCAAAACTACATTGCAATATTGTAGTATCATTTAGAGTTGTAACCCAGGGCATAAGCAGAACATACACTTTTGTCTATTTTCTTATACTGATGCTGAAACATCTGTATGGAAGGTGGCATTTTATTTTTGCACAGGCACCCTTGGAGTTAGTCTAACCCCCTGCAGTGTTCCTGGATCTAGACCTACCTTCCAGCTTGCTGATGATGAACTTGAGCTAGGCTTAGGTGAGGAATGCGTTTCCATCTACTTCTTTAGAATGTCCTCATGAGCATTGTCTCTTTGGGACTGCATGCCATTTGTTTTGGGACTCTGTCCATGCTCTGAGTTATTAGTTGTGACCAGTTCCATTCCATCATTGCAGGCATAGGAGTCAGTCTGAGGCGCTATCACCTATGATTCATGGGTATCCATTATCAGTCAGACACTAACAGGGCACAGATATGTTCTTTTACTATTTTTCTTTTGTGTGTAGTTTGAGTTCACTGGCTCTATATCACTGACTAGCATGATTAGGATTTCATCAATTAGTGCCCTTAAACTCAGTCATCTTCTATTTAGAAAGAAGATAGTCATGGCATGTGCCATAACTGATATCTGATATCTTGCTCTCTCTCTAGGAATCCATGGTGAAGCAGGTGTGCGCAGGATGAAGGTAAGTAGCCTGTCACCTTTTTGCTAATGAAGAAGTACAACCCTGCCCCCTTACACATGTCCTCTTCACAGATAACATCAGCAGATCAGGTTGTCAAAATAATGCTGGATCACATGACCAGTCACTCCAACGCTTCACGTGTGCGACTCAAGTCTGGTGAGTACAATTTTGAGGCTGGCCTATATATTATTCCTTCTACTCAGAGGAATCTGGGAATATTTTTTTCTGTGGCTATTTTTCTATATCTGAGCTGTAATATATATATACAGTGCAATATATACAAAAATGCTTGTAAAATCACCTCATGTAGTGAGTTTCTATTACAATATCAGCAATTGCTGGAATGGAGATTTACTGTGTGATTGGGCAGTCATTGATCAGTAGATCCAGATGTTAACTCAGATGTGGAGAAATAGCCATGCAGAAGCTTTTTACATCACCTTTTGCATATTAAGTATAGTGTGCAGATTAGTCTTCAATCTTACTCACTTTGTTTTGGCTTTCAGGTGCTTCTGTAGTCTTGATGGTGAACAATTTGGGTGGGTTATCCTACCTTGAATTAAGTGTAGTGGCTGGGTCTGCTGTGCGTTGTCTTGGTAAGTTTCCCTTGTTAGAATATTGGTTAAGTGAGATTGTCTAATTCTGCATTGTGTAAAATTAAAAACTATGCAAAATTACATAAATGAGGCCTGTAAAATACCAGATTCCATAGATACCTGTAAGGTGAGAACAGAATTTGGAGCATGCTTAATTGTGCAAAACTAGCATTTAATGTTTAGAGTGATGCCTAGAAGTTTAGAATACTTACGATGCAGATTATATGTAGTTGTTTGATAAAGCTCATCACATTTTACTTATTAGATCAACTTTAGAAAAACTCATCTTTTCCAACACCCAAGGCGGGATGATTCAGCAGTAGAGCACATGCTGTCCAGACTAGTATGCCACAAGCTAAGAGTAGGTGCAGTGTGTAAAAAAGATGAAAAAGAAAACACAGAGCAAATGGCTTGAAATGTATATAATGAAATAAATCACACACTAAAAAAATGGCACCAATCAGCTACTGGGGACAGTAGCTTCACAGTTCCAGATATGACAGCAGAACGTTGAAGCTTAATTTGGTGTATCTCCACCAAACATTATATCACTGTGGGACATCAGTATGTCATGTTCTGCAAGACTGGGATACGTTGGGAAGAACCTTTATGATATCAGAGGATCACACAGATGTTCAGGAAAAAAATGCACAATACCTTTCATAAATCCATCTGGCTCCACTCTGGCAGAGATGTAATGTTCCTAATCATGCTTCTTAGTTTCTCTTGCTTCATCACTACAGAGAGCAGGGGCATCCATATTGCCCGAGTTTTTGTTGGCTCCTTTATGACTGCACTGGAAATGGCAGGTGTCTCCCTTACTCTTTTGCTTGTAGACGATGAGCTGTTGACTCTCATTGGTGAGTTCTTGAGATACCAGTTTTCTTCTCAAATTTCCAACTTGAAAATAAGTTGTGACTTAATTGATCAGGGTGTGTGGGATGTGTGTGTATGTGGTTTATATATTGAAAATATGTATTACATGTTGGAGGCTCATTTTCTTCCTAGTAATGAGTACATTCTCTTTCCAATACAGATAAAATAGATAATACAAATTACATTATTTCCCTTGATCCAAATGGCAGCATTTCCTGACAGTTTGACCAAATGTCTCCAGCTTGCTACAAGCCCAGTGATGACACACAATAACTCCAAAATAAATAAATTTGAACTTCTCATTAATAATATAAGTCCTGTCTTGTCAGACTGCCCAATTTTGTTATGTTGAGCTTGGTTATTTGGGGTTCATAACCAGACTCTTGTGGCTTCTGCTAAGAAAAATGCTGATGATTTTCAAGAGTCCATGTGTTGATGACTTCATGGATATGAACCAATGGTGTTGTGAAACTATAAGCAATTGTATATCACACTCTTGTATTCCAAATTTTAGATTCCGACACTACAGCTGTTGCGTGGTCACAACCTGCCAAGGTGCATGTGTCAGGCCAGAAAAGAGTGAGAGAGTCAGTAGCACCCAAGGAAGAGGAGGAAGATGAGTCTTTTCCATTTAAAGGTACAGGCTGAAGCATCATCTCTCTCGCCCTGATTAATTTCTTGCCAGATTCATCCTGTCTGCTGAGACTGTGGTTCTGCCTTTGTGATGGCAGAATGCCCTTCTCTCAAGAAGCACAGAGAGTGAAAGTAATCTGGAGACACAAGCAGCACCAACAGGAGCCATTGTGTCCTGTTTGAAGGACTGGATGAGCAAATGGTCAGGACAGTAAATGCCTTTTTGCCAGAAATGTTGGCTTCTGTTTTGCTTCACTCTTGTTCTCTCATTATCTGTATGACATAGAAAACAAAAATCCTTTTATACCCCAGTTTCTCCATCTGTAAGTTAAATACATTCCTAGGTAGTAGTATTTGTAGCGTTTCTTTCTGCATATGCGAGCAATTGGATGTGTTTATCTGTGAGCTGGCCTTTCTGTTTCTGCACCAGTTAATCCATGTATATTCACAATGACGTCAGCACAAAGTGACTTATACACATGACCGGGCCATCATAGATCAAATATCACATGCAGAATGTTTCATATTACTTTATTCATTTCAAATACAGAACTTTTCAGCTGAATCATTACAGATTTTCAGCTGTTTCATCAGGTGCTGAGTAAACAAGTGATGAAAAATCCAGCATGAACTGAAATAGCCTGCTAATAAAGTGATATGTTTGGATAGAGTTTACCCTTACACTCACACATTATATGAAAGGGAAATGCATAGCAACATCAGTACTTGCTCTGTAAGACAAAATGTGAAACTGGGAGCCTTACCACTATTGAAATGAAATAGCTATTCCCATTTCATTTAGCACCAGCCACCCCCTACATGAGAGCAGTTCTAGAGAAGGTGTGCAACACACTGCTGAACCTACAAGAGGAGCTCAATGATCTAGATCGCGCTGCAGGTGATGGAGACTGTGGCAGCACACATGCACGAGCTGCCAGAGGTTAGTGCTCTTCCAACAAACTCCCTTGCTATTTTTGGAGCACATAACCTCAGCTTGTAGACTTGGGGTTGTAAGTTAAATGAATAAAGACATTGGTGTACTACTTTTCTGAAGAACAGAGAGAATATGAGCTGGATGGATTATATATGTCGTTTGATATGTTGATAAAAAGTGTGTTGGAATCCCCAGGGTTCCATCTTATCCCCTATGCTATTTAACATCTATATGAAGCCTCTGGGCCGTATTTCTGATTGTAGGTTATTTTAAATGTTTTTAATGTTGCACTTTAAATTGTTGTAAATCATCCCAGGGTGCTGAAGGGTGGGCAATAAATTAAAATAATAATAATATTGTTAAGCTAAAATAGAGCAAAGAATATGCTAAAAGGTGCTAAATTTGTTCCAATTCAGGAGGTAACAGAAGACTTGGTGGCCTACGTAAAATGCCTTTCTGAATCTTCCTGTTTCTAAAGGACTCTTCTGAGATGCCATAGATTCAATATGATAAAAAAGGTGTTGGTGTAGGAAAACTATGTACTCTGACTGAAAAAAGGTTGTTGAGATCTTTCCCCTTGATGCTTCAAATTACCCTACTAACTGAAACATCTGCAGAATTGCTTTATAGGCTTAGGCTTAGCTCTTTTTGGGACCTATGTTGTTGAAAAATGCAATTGATTGCAAAATTAGTGAGGGCCCCTCCAGACATCCTTTTTATTGTATATTCATGATTATTTGTGTTCTTGGTCCTAATAGAGTTGTCCCAAGCTTTGGGATGGTCATACTGCTTCAGTTCCAATCAGTGCATATCCTGTGCTGAAAACCTGTAGCTCTTTTAAACAAATGTTTACAATGTTCATTTTTGTTTTTCTTTGTTGCATGATAGCCTCTCCAGACATCAGTAATGTGGTAGCATTGGAGAAGCATCACAGCAGAATAAATCCGCCATTTATGCACTATTACCGTGTTTAAAAACATTTTGCAGAATACACCTGCAATGAGCACCAGTCTGGAGGGGGCCCTTAGCCAGATGGGAGATTGTCAATTTTAACCAGTGAGTGTTGTTTCCTCAGCAATCCAGGAATGGGTGGAGTCAAAACCTCTACCACTGTACCCCTCTCAGCTGCTCTCTGCCCTAGCAAAGTTACTGCTGGAGAAGATGGGGGGTTCTTCGGGGGCGGTGAGTGTTAAGAGAATTTGGATAACCTGTTTAAGGTTGCTCCTTGCTATTATGTAAGGGTGATTGGTACTACTAGAATTTGTGTGTGGAGTGGGAGAAGGAGCAACAATTAGGAAAAAGTAGCAAATAAGCATTTTTACTGCTGACACATATTCTCTAAAATGTGGCTCATGTTAGGATACGGGGTGGGAGATGATCAGAATATTTTAAACACTTTCACATGGAGAAACTGGGAGCTTCCTAGTTGTGAGACTTAAACTAGCCCTACAACAAGCAACTCTTTAGAGTGCAATACTGTTTCCCTTTCTCATCAATAAATGCTCTTTTGGTGAGAAATTAAGTTTTTAAATTATAATATCTAACTTACAGAACCAGCAAATTCTCATAACATAAAAATTAAATATTTTACTAAATTGGAGCAAACTTGTATGCATGTAGTAGTTCCAAAATACACTGAAACTATTTCCACTGAGAAATTTAAATGTAGTCTATTCATGCAACAGTCAGTTGTAGTAGAATAGACTGTGCTGCTTCGGAGGTGGGGCACATTTTGGAAAGAAGTTCTAGCAAAAAAGGAGTCCGGTTAGGCTAATTTCTACTTACAAAATGTTTTTAGTATAGAGGATCATGCACAAATGTGATCTCTTGCCTACAGTCAGAAGTGCTACAATCCATTTTACTACCTCAGGACTCTAGTCCATCTCATTCTGTTGTGTTTAGAGGTCAAAAGCTATCACAAAGGGAATTCATGAAGCAACGGTGTTGGACAATGGAGACACAGGTTTATATCCCCTTTTGTCTGATACTCGGTGGGTGCCTTTGTGGTAGGTTAGTCTCACAACATGGCAGATATGAAATTAGAAAAGATGTGCCATAGACCTTGGAACTAGGGTGGGCTGTAATAATGGAAACTTTATTAAAAGGTTCTTTGTTAAGACACTTTTTGCTAAAAAGAAGTTTCATTCATCTTATTTTATTAGATTTTATTGCGTTTTAAACTATTTTCTGCCTCAAGCTGTAGGAGTAGATAAAGTGGAAATTGTAATATGCTAAAGAGAAATACTGCATTTGATTATTGTATTATTCCCCTAGACTTTATCAGAGATGAAACCACTTTGTTTTCTTACAGCTCTATGGACTGTTTCTAACAGCAGCTGCTCAGCCCCTACGGACTGATGATGAATTGGCAACTTGGTCAGCGGCTGTGGATGCTGGTATTGATGCCATGATGCGGTGAGTGTGACCCTTACATGACTATAGCAGAGTAATTATACATGTGTACCCTTGCTACTTCCATCCTTGCTATATGAGTGAGACTGTCTCTACAGTGGGAGGGATGCACATGTGGAATCTACACTACTAGAGCCAGTATGGTGTAGTGGTTAAGAGCGGTAGTCTCGTAATCTGGGGAACCGGGTTCGTGTCTCCGCTCCTCCACATGCAGCTGCTGGGTGACCCTGGGCCAGTCACACTTCTTTGAAGTCTCTCAGCCCCACTCACCTCACAGAGTGTTTGTTGTGGGGGAGGAAGGGAAAGGAGAATGTTAGCCGCTTTGAGACTCCTTAAAGGGAGTGAAAGGCGGGATATCAAATCCAAACTCTACTAACTGTATTCATCTGACAGGTATGGAGGAGCTGCACCTGGAGACAGAACTATGGTGAGTAATATGCCCTAGCACTGTCCTTCATTAAGGCCCCTTCCATTCCAGCTATTTGCTGCATATCTGCAGTGTCCCAGGAACTAATTTTAGGGGATATCTGCACAATGCCATGCTTGAGTTGTTGCCTTGTTAATTCAGATTTACTGTTAATACCAGCATAGATGCAAAAATTCCAAAGGTATGACTTTGAATTTTTGGAGACAGTTTGTTTCTGGGGTGTTATAACACTTCTGAGGGTTGCTCCACTGCCATGCTGCCTCACTTGTGATTTGGCATAGAAGGACACACCTGAGTCATTGTATTTTAAGGGACAGCCATGGAAGGTTGTTACTTTTGCTTTGATGTGAAGTATGGAGAAAGGGAGGGTCTGTGCTCGAAGAAAATAGATACTCTCAGACATGGTGCAGATGGGATACCATGAATGCAAAAAACACAAAATTCAGGAAGGTATGAGCAGTGTCATGCTATCCCATATTGTGATAAGAGCAGAATGAGAAGGGAAAGAAATCAGGAGAAGCACCTGAAATTTCTTCTTCTGCCATGGAGCTAGCTCAAGGCAAAAGTGACACCACTTATTTTTTGGCTTTGCTTAGCAGTCATGAGTTACAGTCTTAATTATGGTTACTTTAGAATGCTTCACACATCTGCACATGCCAGACACTTGACACTAGCAAATTAGTGTAGTGTTAGTTAGCACAATTTATCTAAACAGTAGTTACCAACATTAACTTGCCTTGTCCAGAATGTATGGAATATTTCCCATAACATTCAGTTTCAGCAAACATTTCCAGGTGTTCAAGGTTCAGATAGGAGACTATCCCTGTCAAGATAATGGCTGTCCATAACTAGCCCTGATAGAGCTATTGTCCTCTTAATTATTCTTTGTCTCTTTGCTAGCTGGATTCACTCTGTGCTGCTGCTGAGCAGCTCAGAGCTCTGAAGAACCCACAGACTAATCCACTGAAGGTTCTGACCAAAGCTGTAGAAGTAAGTATGTTAATGTACCTACAACCCAAAGTGTAAAAAAACAATAACACCCTTTTGTATCATTTAGGAAGATGAGAGCAGGGAACTATAAGCAAGTTTTCTCAGGTTATAGATATGTAGTATATGTCCCATATCTGTAGTTCTGTGTATTCTCATATTGTCTAATCAGCATAAGTCTTATTATCAGGCACACAGTATCAATTTCACTAATAGTCCATCTGCAATCTGAAAAATTACCAAACACTTAAAATCATTAGGCAAAATCCTAAAGTGGTTTGTTTGCAGCATTAGGACTAAAAGGCATCACATCACAACAGAAATGGGGAGGACTAGTGTCCAGATGAGGGCTTATGGTTTCAAATTTAGAAGCATATGAAAGCTTTTGGTGGTATCTATCTACTCTTAATTCCTTGCAAATGGTGAGTACATAGGTATCTGTTTCTCCTCTTATAATGTATTGCTTTTTTCTGCAGGAGGCAGAGGCGGCTGCTGAGTCTACAAAACATATGGAAGCAGCTGCAGGCAGGGCCAGTTACATTGGCTCATCCCGCCTAAATCGACCAGACCCTGGGGCTGTAGCAGCTGCAGCTATTCTTCGTGCAGTGATGGAAGGATTGCAGGTTAAAACAATTTAATTTAGTGGTGATTAATTTATTGTATATATTTATAAAAGTATATACCACTAAATCCCAAAACATATCAAAGCAATTTACAACATTTAAAAGATAAAAACTACATTTAAAAAGCAAATATAAAAACTAATTTAAAAGAAAAAGAAGTTAAAAACAAGCATAAATAAACCATGGTGGAGGATGAACTCTTAATTGTCTGCATAAGCCTGGTGAAATAAAAAGGTTTTCAGCAGGCATTTAGAAGATGGCACAGAAGGTGCCTGCTGAAACTCCCTTGGCAGAGTATTCCAAAGGACTGGGCCAATGACACTAAAGGTTTGGTTTCTCATTGTTGTCAAATGAGCCTCACCAACTCAGGGAACAACACTCCTGCTGCGTCTCAGAGCAATTGAAAACGTTCAGAGCTAATAGCAATGAAAAGGTTAAGGTGATCCTGAGGTACCCTGGACCTAAGTTGTAGTGAAGCAGGCTGGGAGATTATTCTGCTGCCTCTATTGTATCCTCGAAGAGCCATGCAGCAGAATTGTTTTGAATGTTCCAGAGTATGGTTGTACCAGAAGTTGGCAGCATGCTGTGAGCCATTTGCACAATGCTTTGGGGATAAAATCACGCAGCTCTGTAGTGCCTTGGATGTCACTGTTACTGCAACTCTAGTTGAGGTGCCCATTGCAGTACTCTGTGGGGTCAATTTCAATTTATATGGCCTGATGATGTGGACAGAACTCTTACAATGATGTGACCAGCTTCTTGCTCTTGACTGCCCATCCTGACTGGCAAAAGCTGGTTGGGAGGGGTCCTGGGTGCAGTGATACCTCCTTCCTTTGATTCAGCTCATAATTCAAGACTTGCTAAAATGTTGTATCACCATTCCTCTCCTGTGCAGGGCTCTCCATTGAATCGAAGTAGCTTCAGAATGGCAACATGATGTTCTTATAGTACCTTGCTTCTAATACTTCAGGCTCAAGAGCATCCTTGCAGTGAATAGTATCTGGTGTTTCTGTAACCCCATGCATAAGTACAGGTTTATGCTTTATATTCGTAGTTTTGAGATCATTACTTTGTACTTTATGAAATTTGGCTGTAATAAAGAGTCCTATCTTTGGAGTTGCTTGTGTTGTCACTCAGCTGCTTCATAATTTTTGCAGCAGTACCTCCCCACTTAGGAGCTGTTCCTGAAGATCTTTGATTAAAGCCATGCATTGATTACATTTAACAAAACAAGAAGTTTATACATCTGTTACTCAGCTATGCTGACTGAGGTTTCTAGACACCACCCTGCTGATGAAGCCAGGGTGGGCTTTTTTCATAACAGAAGAAAGCTGTGATTTAGATAAATCTGTGGAGGATAAGATAATCCATGGCTACTAGTCATGATGACCATAATACCTCCGGTATCAGAGTTAGTGCCTCTGAATAGCAGGGGCTGGGGATCACAAGCTGGAAAGTATGGCTGTTCCCAGGTCCACAGCACTGAACTAGATGGGTCTTTAGTCTGATCCAGCAGGCTTTTCTTATGTTAGTATGTTAATGGTGGGTGGGGCTAGAGGCAAAAGTATGCAGAGCAATGGATTTTGGACACATTTTGTTTACATTATGGACACACAATTGTCAGAGGTTTCTACGCATACACCCTCTCCATCCAGGTAAACAAGAGACAGCATTATCTTAGTTCAAGGACACACTCCAGCTAGGAAAAGCACTCAGGGAGAGCATGGATCAAGGCTGGTGATGAGACATGGCCAAGGGAGATGCTTCCATTTGGCTCCTGGCCCTGAGGTTCCCTAGCCCTCTATACAAAGAGGATGCTCCTTTGAAACTACATTTTGTAGACAAAACTGTTTCATGGGAATAGATAAGCTCATATTTGACTTGGGCTAATCACTGTCCTCAATAAACCAGGTTTGTACTAGTGGCAGTAACTAAGGAGAATGATATGTACACACATATATACCCAAGTAGGAAAACAGAAATATTCAGGCCTTAGAAATATTGGACCTTTTCAAACGTTCATTCTTAGCTTGCTAAATTGCTTCCATGTGTGCAACAGTCCTGATAAATTTATACTTCTGTTTCCTGTTGTATCTCCAAAGGGGGAACAGTGGCTTAATATCTAGTTGACAAATACTGGAATAATGCAACTCAGCCAATTTCTTCATAGAAAGCTTACCTGATATTGAATGGCTTCTCTAGGCAAGGAGAAATGGTGTTAGAATTATACTAAGGAGCTAATCACTACATTTGCAAAGAACATTTGTCAAGAAGCAGATCACTGTATGGAACTTTCTAAACAACATTAAGGCTTCAATCCTAACCCTGCTTACCTAGGAGTAATCCCTGTTCAGATCTATAGGATTTATTGTTCTGTAGACATGGTTAGGATTGCACTGAAAGACAATATACTGCTCTCAGGTCGCTTCCAGATCACCTTTTTATGGAGCATTCACCCACATCTTTCTGTACAAAGTTTGCAGGGAGGTTACATGATATCCACTGTTCCTGAGCATTTGTCTGCCAGGAGGCTATACTATGTTGCTCAAGCAAGTGTTACGTTGTAGGACATTTCCTCCTTTTCTTGCCACAAAAATTCCAACTTGGGGTGGAAGCATGTTGATATATACGGCAATGTACAAAATATAGTAAACATTAAAAGTGAATTTGGTGCTCTCGCACAATCCCGCCCACAAAATAGCAACACTGCAGAAGTGCTATTAGTACTTTTAAGGTAAAAATGCCAAACAACAGTTTTAGACAAGAGACTGAGTACTCTGCTCCCCCTCCCTTTCTTTTTGTCTAGGCATGCCCCAACCCTTACCTAGCCAAGGTTGCCTCCAGACGACCTGCGTATTGAACATTCAATTTCTTTGCACAATGCATCAAGCTTGTGTTATCCCACCCTTTCCAGTGCTTTCCCCTATTACTTTCATTACCACAAAAGTATGATTGGGGGTGGAAAGGTTTGTGGTCATGCTGTATCAAATTAACTTTAATTGCACAAACCTAGTTTTCAATTCCCCCTGAAGATAGCAGCAGCATTCTCTACTGTATGCTATAAGCTTCATATATAGGGGCAGCATGTACAAAAGTTCTGAAACACATTTGAAACCAAGAGAAGAAGAAATCATTGCTTGTTTTAGAAAGGTGGCAAGAATGAGACTTAGGAGGAGCTGTTGATGACTGAAAGAGTATTATGTGTGTTTATGGGTGGGTCTGGGGTGGTGGGGATAATTATTTAACCAATCAGTGTATATTAGACTGTGATGGCCTTTTACCAGTTCTAACAGACTGAAGTCTACAAAAAAACAGCGGGCACTACATGCTAGGAATAACTAAGCCAGAAACCAGTGCTCTGAATCAGGTGATATCAATAAGTGTTATTCAAGTGCAAATTTAGCTTCATGCCAAGAAATAGTTCTCAGCCAGGAAGAGACCATTTCCCACTGCTTGTTTCGGTATGGGGGGGAATCTTTATGTGGTTAACCGTGGAGAAAGCAATCTGTCTTTCATAAGCACCCTCAAACACTACTGACATTATAGTACATAGTTTATAGTTCCAAAAATGATAGATGAGGTGACTCAGCAAAACAAGATATATATATCAGAGAGAGAAGTCACAAGTATCATATAAATGCTTGGCCTTGAACTAGGAGAGCTAATCTCATACCTAGTTACTAGAATGGCAGGATCAAAATCTCTATATAAAAATTTAAATAATGACTTGTCAGCTTATGTCAGGCTAGTTGAAGATGAGCTGTTTAGTAAGAATGCTGGAAAAAGGGATGTGGTAAAACATAGTTCTAGAATAATTAAAACATAGTCCTGCATATCACTTTCTAATTTGTACCTCTATATATTCTATGTTGCCATGGGGGGGGGGAATGGCTCCCCTCCCCAAAAGAAGGTTATGTTCATTTGTTACTGGAAAAGTAAGCAGATCACTGATCAGAAGGTCGGCAGTTCGAATCCCCGCGACAGGGTGAGCTCCCATTGCTCGGTCCCTGCTCCTGCCAATCTAGCAGTTTGAAAGCATGAAGTGCAAGTAGATAAATAGGTGCCGCTCCGATGGGAAGGTAAACGGTGTTTCCGTGTGCTGTTCTGGTTCGCCAGAAGTGGCTTAGTCATGCTGGCCACATGACCCGGAAGATGTATGCCAGCTCCCTTGGCCAGTAAAGCGAGATGAGCGCCGCAACCCCAGAGTTGTCCGTGACTGGACCTAATGGTCAGGGGTCCCTTTACCTTTACTTTACAGGAAGTATTTAGGAGGATATAATAAAAACAAAAATGCATGACATCTTGAAAAAGCGGTGTGCATTCTGCAGACTAGACACGGCATCCCAATACATATTATGCATTGGCTGCCAGCAATGTAGAATCACCAATAAGTAGCCCCATGTGAGAGCAAGGCCAAAGTGTCCCTCGCTTTGACAGATGACCCAGATGTATTAAGGAACTCTTACTAGGTGGTAGCTGCAACAACGAAAAAAGGAAGGCATAACCCTTTGTGTAGCACCAGTGGAGGTATGAATCAGGGCACTGCCCCACCAGTCCCAGTCTGCCCCCAGTCAGCCCCCAAATGCCTGCCATCCTACTTTAGCATCCAGACCAGGGATTGGTCCTGGCTGCCTTAGTCTCAGTATTGCTTGTACAACTCAGCAGAGAGGAGGGTGTCTCTGGTTCTATCTTTAACTTTCTATCCTACCAGTCACCACGGTGTACCAGAGTCCTATGGTAGAAATATATGTGCTGTGTATGTGTGTCTACCAACAAAATAAACTATAGAGCTAATCTAACAATGAGTGGGGAAAAAATGAATGGGGTTGATAGAATGACTCCAACTAGAAAGATAATAATAATAATAATAATAATAATAATAATAATAATAATAATAATAATTTATTTATACCCCGCCCATCTGGCTGGGTTTTCCCAGCCACTCTGGGCGGTTTCCAACAGAACACTAAAATACAAAATTTCAGGCTGTATAAAGCAAAGGCAAAGGGGAGGTGCCCAAGGAGAGAGGCAGGTTACTCAAGAAGAGACTGCTGTTGAATGAGGCCCATGGCCCACCTAATCCAGCATCCTGTTTGCACAGGAGCCAAGCAGATGCCTGTTGTGGGAAACCCCTAAGCAGGATCCGAGCACAAGAGACCTCATGGCAAGGCACACTCTGAAATACAACATTAGAAACAGTTTTAACTTAATAAGAAAAACAAGAATAGAGTGGGTCCATATTCGTATAATCTTCTTGTTCTTCTGGGCATCCAGCTGTCTCAAGAGGCAATGGAGTGGGGGTGAGGTCAAACCACTGCGTCAGCAGCACCAAAGTGACCTCCTCAGGGCACAAGCCTGGGCAGTGTGACTGGAGGTCCTGGGCTGCCTAGACGACAAGACCCCCCTCTTGGCCTGGCTGATGGGGTCCAAAGGAAAGCAGAGCAAGACAATGGTACATAATTGTACATAACAATGGTATATTGAATGGCAATATTGTTGTTAGCCACTCTGAGCCCAGCTTCGGCTGGGGAGGGCGGGATATAAATAAAATGTTGTTATTGTTGTTGTTGTTGTTGTTGTTGTTGTTGTTGTTGTCCTTGCTTATAGATCATGGCACACACTGGCTGCTTCCCTAAGAGGCTTTCAGTATATGTGTTCATTATGCCTTCTCTGAAGCTTTTAATGTGTATTTGGTATGCCTCCACCATGCAGTTTTACAGGGCATCTGGATGTACGCCAAGTATAATCATCCCATGCTTCCCCGTTGCTTCTTCCACCTTTTTTCTTACTGTTAAAGAGGGAAAGAGCAGAAGTGCACAACAATCTCCTTTCAGTTGTGCACAGGAAAAGTCTGGGAGTTGTTTTCCCTGAGGAAGGTTGCTGACATGTTGGAGATGACTTCTCCTTTCTCTAAGGCCTGCCATGTACTTCTGGTTTAAAAATCATTTCATGTCCTACACCCCAACTCCTTTCTACCAGCTTTCAGTCTTAATAATTTGTTCCCTAGAATGAGGTTTCTTCAACCTACACACTTCAGTTAGCTATTTTATTAGTAAGCTGCATTAAGATAGTGCTAACTTCCAAGTACCAAGGTGTAGGTTTCAGCAGTAATTCTGCAGAGCCACAATCCTCCAGCCCCTGTGCTGCAGACACTATTAAAAACATTTAACCAA
Organism: Podarcis gaigeae; assembly: GCF_964106915.1. Lineage (NCBI taxonomy): Eukaryota > Metazoa > Chordata > Lepidosauria > Squamata > Lacertidae > Podarcis > Podarcis gaigeae. The sequence continues at coordinate 81,027,655 of NC_139678.1, read as the reverse complement.
TAAGCAAGGGGGCGGGGAATCGATTTAGCATGCTTTCTAGCTGGGTTGTTGAACTGGCTACACTGGATTGTCCAATTAGATCTGGTTGTAAAATTGACTGAAGTAGAGATTAGTCATTCTCAAGTGAAATCCACGGGATTTAGAGCCTGATCTCTAATGATGTTTACTTGGAAGTAAGCTGCAAGCACTCTTTTTTACTTCTTAAGTTTTTTGCAATAGTGCTAATTGTGTAAACACATTCACACAGGAGGGCACACAAAGCAGGGGGTTAAAATGGTGCTAAGAAGCTCCCGCTTCAAAATGTAAAGAAAAGGAGACGTGTGACAGCCAACCAACAGATGAAGAAACAGAAGGATATAATCTTGTCCATACAGTTATGTCATGCCCACCATGTGGACAAAATATAATGAGATGCAGACACTGTATCAAAGCACCAGAGGCAGGTGGATAATCAGTTGCAATTCTGCTTATAATGGGAGAGTCATGATTGATAGCAGTAGGAGACCCTCATCCGGACACACTCATTGAAACTCCATCCCTTTAAGAAGATGGATGAGTAATGCTAAGGCCGCAGACAACTTCAGAATTGTGCTGTTTTTCTGTTCTTAAACAAATACCTGACAAGAGTCACAGGGAAACACAGGAGGACAATACATGGATGTCAGCACTGTATGGATGCTCTATTCAGAAGTGAATGCCTGAAGCATGACAATTCCACGCTAAACACCTAGTGTGGAAGCACTTGCAAATCCAACAGTAAAACCATTAGAAGGAATTGTTTATTTCATCTGATAATTTAGGTTTCTAATAAGTCCATGAAGTACAAAAATCTGGGAACTTGTCATAAAGGCACAATAGCAACTAAGAAATGAATTGTTCAAAGATACCTGGATTTCCAGCAGCTCAACAACTCAGCAAGAGCAAGCCGGGGGTGGGGTGGGGGGAATTAATAAAGTACCCAGAAGGCCAGACAGTTCAGTGCCACAATTAAAGTTTCAACTCTTGCACTGAAAACAGAAGCAAGAATGGCTGAAGATCTCAGTGGAGAACAGACCACCACACAGGTCTGGATCACAATCCTTCCTGTTTGCTGCTTCATTTATCCTCCTGTAGCAAGGGCTGTAGAAAAAGAACACCAGAAGTAAATAATAAAGGTTGATTCCATAAGCTTTCTATCCCATTCTCAGATATTAAACTCTCTCAGAACATATTGTCTATTGCTTATGATGTTCAGTCTAGCCCTCTTGCTGAGAAAATTCAGACCAGGTTTCTAGGATTTAGCTCCCATACTGTTGCTCCTTTTGCCAGGGATAAGTTCCACTACTATACACATCTGTCATTCTATGTCTGTGTTGTCAAAACAAATGTTCTGCAATATAAACCCATGGAGGCTGTGGGGGAAGAGGACAGAGAATGGTTGGAAGCCAGCCAGACTAATAATTAATCCACAAGAAACATATCTTATTATTAACCGAAAATGAAATCTCAAAAACACACCCCACTGTTCAGTTCTTTCATTCATTAGGGTGGTATGCAATGAACATTTTTGCACAGGTATTTGCTTACTTGTGTGCACAGACATTAAAAGAAATATAGATACAAGTTTTCTGATATACCAGATTTGCAGAAAACAGCAGATTAATTTTTTTTAAAAAGAAAGGGGGGAAGCATATATGAGGTCATACTCAGCCCCACCAGAAGCCCATTGAGAACTGCCTTGTCATCAGAAGTAGAGGTGATAATGAAAACATTACAGCCAGCAAAACATCACCACACACGTATGTATATGGGTGTCACCCACATAATGTGCTTTAGTACATTCATATTTGGGTAGCATGTGGTTTTATGTTGGATTTCCCCCCCTTACTGCATTATCTGTGTATCAAATAAATCTGAATTATTGGGAGGTGGTGCAAGTTTCTACTTGAAGGAAGATAAAATCATGTGGATGACAGAAAAAAAAAACATGTAAACATGGGATGCTCCAAATTTACTTGAAACTCTTGTTTCTACACAGCGAAAATACACTGCTCTCATCCTAACAACAGTTGAACAAGAGTTTCATTTTCTGAAAAATTCTTCCCCCATCCCTCCGCTACTTTGTCCAAGATAGTACACCCTACCATTTAAACTCAACAGACATGAATTACAAGCCACAATACATCGGTGGGTTCGAGCCAGTATGGTATAGTGACTAGAGTGCTGCACTAGAACCAAGAAGATCCAGATTCAAATCCCCTCTCAGCCACGTAGCTCAGTGGGTGACTTTGGCCTGTCCCTCTTAGCCTAACCTGCCTCACAGGGTTGTTGTTAGGATAAATTGTAGTGGGCGAGACAGAAAACCTTGTGTGATGCCTTGAAGGATAGGCAGGAAATAGTTGTAGTAAAATAAATAAATCTTAAAGGCCAATGATAATAATAATAATAATAATAATAATAATAATAATAATAATACCACCTCTTGGGTATCTTGCGAATTCACATCTGGACGCTTCCATATTGGCATGGCAAGGGCAAACAGCACCAGTAGCCCAAAGACCAGGATCAGCATCCCCAATATGTTGGCAAACCATGCCTCTGCAGGAAGCTGAGCGTAGGGTGTGGTTGTGTTTGTTCTAAAAGTACAGACAAAAAGCAAAAATGCTTGATGAAAAGCCAATAGCACCACAAACACCTCCCCAGAGACCCATAAAGAAGGAAATATCTGGATAGTGCCAACAATCTATACTAAGCCACGTAATCTCTTTCACCATATGTAGCTTTGCTCCAACAGCCATTCTACTGTCCCAGACACCCAAGTAATGCATTTGGGTTCAAGGCTGGAGCACATCTTATAAGCCTCCAGACACTAGCTCTGCATTCCTGTCTGCTGCTGCTACATGTGGCTTAACCGCCTTCTCAGGTTCCCCACTGCCTCGTGGACACATTTCCCTTCTGTACTTCTAAAACAGGGATGGGGAACCAGTGGCCTTCGAAATGTTGCTGAACTATATCTTCCTTATTCCTGGTCTAAAAGCTATCATTGCTTTCAAACTTTATAATGACTGCTATCGATCCGGACCAGGCTGAGCAGCTTCCTCTTCATCCCTCATTATCTGTACCCCAGAAGACTGCCACCTCTCTCCAGTGTAAATAACCAGCAACATACTCTCCATTGTCTTTTTAGCGTGGACTATTTCCTCCTCCCACTATCAAGCCCTCTCTGTTTTGCTACTCACAGTTTGAAGAAAAGCTTCTCATTGATGCCCGAGATGCAGGCAGCCACAACTAAAGGGATGATGGCAGAGCCAAAGAAAACATGGACAGGCTTGTACAAGGCTCGGAACCAGGTGGGAGCCCAAGGCAGCAAGAAAGAAGCAAAGCCCATGGCCCACTGGATGGAAGAAATAAGAAATTGGGATCTTTTCAGAAACCCATATTGGAGGAAGGGCTCAGCATGGTATCTGCACAGGGACAGAGCACAAGTAATGCAGCATCCAGATTTGCAGAAGTATTTGTTTTATTATATTTATGATCTAAAATCTCAAACTAGCTATGAGAGCTTGGGGGGCGGGGAGATAGACAGCAACCAGTGAGCAATTTAGGTTAGTTTTTTTCAAATATTTACTGCACTTGCACAGATAACTTTTTAAATAAAATAAATAAAATATTGGAAACAAACTTTTAATAACACATGTGCACATGGTGAAGGGATTAAGTGGGGGGGGATTACCCAAGAGGGAGGAAACCTAATACTTATGAAAAGGGTGGCTACAACAAATTATTCACTCTCACAAAATACAAGATGTGTCAGGCAGCAGATTTAAGACAAAAGTATATCTGCTATGCAATGTGGGTGACAGATAGTGCTTTTTTTCTTTTTAAAAAAAATGTTTAGGAGTACTCTCATTTTCCTATTCATATTGAAATACTGCCAATGAGGCCAAAATTAAATTCACAAAATGTTTAGGGATATGCGTACACCTGTGTCCCCCCAGAAAAAAAGCACTGGTGACAGCCCGCCAAAATACTTTGCTTTTAGAAGTATTACGATGAATTCAAGGAGGTTAGATCTATAAATGGCAACTTTCCCAGTACTGGGTTTCATGGGCGGAGCTTGTGCTAGGAGGCAACCACCTTATTTAATTCCAAATATGTCTTTTGCACCTAGCCCTGGTTGGTAGCTCTTGGGATTCTTGTGAATAAAAAAACCCAAAGTAGATCCAACAAACCTGAAGTTTGTGTATCCCTTCTGAACACTAAAAGCAGTGGTTTCAGACAGGTTTCCCCCTGCTCCAACCCTACATAAAAGTGACTGGGACTGAACCAAGTACCCTCTGCATATAAAGCAGGGGTGGGGGATATTTGGCCCTCAGATGTTGCAGCGCAGCAACTCCCATTTGCCCTAGCAAGCATGGCCAATACTCAGGGATGATGAGAAGTGTAGTTCAGCAACATCTGGAGGGTGAATGTTCCCCACACCCGATGCAAAGTATGTGCTCTGCCACCAAGCTACAGCTTCTTAGGTTCTTACCCACCTGACAGGAGAAGAGCAGCACAGCACCAAGCCCTAGCCAGCTGTGGAGGGAGTACATGTTGGCAATGCCCTGTTTGTTGTGATATTCAAAGACAGCCACCAGTCCCAGGACAATTAGGATGAATGCTGCCAAGGTCAGTCCTGCATGCAGCAGCTTCCATGGCAGCTTGGGCCCCGACCAAGAGAGGGGCACACGATACACTAGAACCGCTGGAGGAGAGAGAGGGGGAGAAGTCACTAGAGCCAAGATAGCTCAGGCACCCACATCCCCCCAAAATAGCCAAGTCACTGATTCCCAGGTTTGCTTGTTTTGTATACTGGCCTTCAGCCAATGATCTCAGGGTGGTTCACAGCATGAAAAAACACAAGATAAAAACACAAGATACATAATAAAATACACCCCCCCTCACAAACACACTTAAAAGGATACAGCGGTACCTCAGGTTACAGGTGCTTCAGGGTACAGACTCAGCTAACCCAGAAAGAGTACCTTGGGTTAAGAACTTTGCTTCAGGATGAGAACAGAAATTGTGCGGTGGCAGCGGGAGGCCCCACTAGCTAAAGTGGTCCTTCAGGTTAAGAACAGTTTCAGGCTAAAAACGGACCTCCAGAACAAATTAAGTTCTTAACCTGAGATACCACTGTATAGGATGTTAATATCAGTTCTGCCACTGGGGCAGGAGGAGGGGAAATCAGAAAAGGATTAGATCCTCTTTTCACTTACCTGCACCAGTCAAGACCAACATGCCTGTCACCATGAAAACTGGATGCCAGTTAAACATCTGAGAAGAACCATCCCAGGCAAAGCCACCAAGCCAGTGTTGGGTCCAGTAGACTGTGAACACCACACACAAAATCCCCAGAATTCCCAGTAGGATTGAGAGCAGCAAGAATGAGACTCTGGGAATCATCCTGTTCACAGGGAGCACACCTGAGAAGGCAAGAGACCAGCTAGCTGTAAAAGCTATCCAACCACCTGCTGGTTCTGGCAAGATTTTTGCCTCTTCCCTTTCCTTACTACCTAGTTCTGCTTTCCTCCCTTCAGCAGAGAACTGTTTTAGCACGGTCACAGTTTTGTAACCCAAAATAGGGTGGAGTCTCAGACGCTGGGTCAGAGGAACTGATTTCAATAGTATGTCCACCACAGACCATGAAACATCAAAACTTCACAGCTAAGTGGAAGGTAGATCTGGAATTTCCCCAGGCTGGTTAAGGCAATTCACATTCTAACCACTATTCTCTCAAAAGCCAGGGTTGGCAGTTACCAGCAGCTTGTCCACACCTCACAGACTATATCCAACTGTGTCAGGAGGGGCATCTACTGTCTGCAGCCCCTGTCCACTAAAAAAAGGAGGCTCAATTACTTCCTTCGGAAAGTAAATGGTACTGATGATTCCATATTCCCCAAAGCCAAGTCACACAGAAAAACCAAAGGAGTACAAATGTTACTGAAGAGAAAGTTTCCAGAGAAATAAAACAGTCCCACAGTTGTTGATGAGGAACCAAAACCTACACTGAATTGATCATATGATCTGGCAGGATGCAACTCCAATTTAGTTAAATCTAGTTAGGCAGCAGATACCATGTGTTATGTCCAATTCTGATATCCAAGGCTCTTCTGTGAACCAAGGCAAACTTTTGTGTAAGCAACACTGGCACTCATAAAGTGAAATTAGATTGGCTACTACTGGATCCAACTTGATCTAAGAGCCATAGCTGAGTTTCAGCCAAAAATAAAGGTCACTGCAGTCAATTGCATAAGAAAACAGATAGCCTCACATTAGATTTCAAATTTATTTACAAACTGTCCCCACAGTGAAAAGTACAAACCACAGACTTTTTCTAGCAACCCAGCAGCCCTGCACAGATGCTGCACCTGCAACCACTGGGTCCTGGAGGAAGACAACGGTCACAAGATCATCCCAACTTCTGCTTTCAAGACAGAAGTGAGAAGCTTGCAGAGTGTGTGCATTAAAAGACTATGGCAGTGACTGAAACATTGCTCTTCACAGTGCAAAGGTGGGCTGGAAGTTAAGTGAATGACAATCTCTAGGGTCTTTTTTTTATATAAAAAAAACAAGTCTCTTGTCTAACTGCAGCCAGACTCTCAGTTTGGGTGGCTGGCAACTTCTACTAGCATCTTGTCATGAATTGGAGAGTTCTACTGAAACTTTTGTGCCATTAACTCACCACGTACACCAAGAGGAAAATGTGCTGATGCAAAAGTGAAAGCTGCTGAGCAGCTGTGTCCTGTTTGGTTTCTGTGGGGGCATAGCCCACAAAAAAAATTGTTTAAAGTTGCCAGTTCAGTTTGGGGTAACAGCCATACCATACATTTACATTCAAAGCTCATGGCTTCCTCAAAATAAGCTTGGGAATTGTAGTTTGCCTCTCACCGAGCTACAATTCACAGCACCCTTTACAAACTATAATTCCCACAATTATATGGGGGAGTTTTACAGTTCAGGAGGGCCCTGTTTCTACCACTGCTGCCACGCTGGATCCAACCTGTCAGCCCACATTGTGCTGTGACCGCCTTTTTGGTGCTTTTATATTTTAAACCACCCTGTGATCCTTGGATGAAGGGCGGTATAGAATTGTTGTTGTTGTTAATATTAATATTCCAGTGGTTCAGTGCTCGGCAGTCCTTGATTAATTCTAACTTTTATTGGACCCAGGAATTTAGAGTGTCTCTCACCCCACAAATTCATAACAACACACACACACACAAAATAACCCCATCAATAGATTTAGAACAAAGTATTAAAACACCCTTAGGAAAGGAAGTGTAAACATCAAGGGTAAGTAGGTGTAAGATAAGAAAAGAAATACACAGAAACTACAGCCAACTTTGGAAATGTTTCATTCAAAATATGGTTTTGCTAACATGTTTTGACCAGCTACCTGACTAGAATCATTTATCTTTATGATCAACCTTTTTACTTACAGTCTTATAGCTTTACTGCAAAGTATAAGCGGGGTCAAAGAGAAGAGCAGAAAATGGCCACTGTAACAAGAACTAATAAACACTGATGCACTACCATGCCAAAGAGCCCCTTTTGAAAATCGCACCAGGTGGTTGCTGCTTTTGCTTTCCTTTAAGCACTTGTGGGTCGATAATTAAATTAGAATAATTTCTGGCATCGACTAGTGAACAGATTTAACTTGTGACAAACTACCCCGTCTTTTAGCCTTGAATTTCACCGTCTCTCGGTTTCATGAACATAACGGCAGCCAATGCAAAACAAAAACAAACCTCGGATGGGAGAGAATGCTAAGCTGGCACTACTTATAGCTGGCAGTCTCTCGGGGTGACGCTGGCAGTGAAACGCGGCTGCCGACAGCTTATCGCAAGGCGCAGAAGTGTGCAAACGTCAGATCCATATTCAGCCTGCTCCCTCATGCGTGCTGAACAAGGAACCAACTCCAGCCTCATAAAGTTAACAATAAAGCACGAAGTCCCGTGACGTCCAGTGCTCTGCGATAAATTGGTTTGCTGCGGCAACAGCCTTCCTAAGCAACATACAGTACAGTTACCTTGCACAACTAGGGCACCTGCTGCTCTCCAGATACTGATAGACTACAACTCTCATCACCCAGGCCACCTCCCCCTTGTGGCTGAGGCTGATGGGAGCTGGAGTCCAGAAGCACCTGCAGGGCTGCAGGATCCCCGGTCGCATCTCTGTTCAACTAGCACACGAAACATCTATTGGATCCAGGCTGTCGAGCGAAGCTGAACCCACAGCAGTTCCAGAGAGCAACTTGCAAGCAGTTTCAAGCACTGCGGGTTCTGCTGCCCAGTGCACACCCCTGACCGCGCCATTAAAGCACATATGAGGAACAATAAGGAAGTGACACTTGCTAGATAGCATAACGTATAAATGGGTAGCGGGATCTCCCCTTGCAGGGAAGCGCCTAAGAACAGCCGCAAGAGGGTTTGCTTTCGCGACCCAGCTGCGACCACGCACCCAAAGAACCGAGAAATACAAGCAACAGCTCACACCTCGCTTCCGCCTGAGTCGCGGGGAGCGCCGGGAAAAGTAGTTCCAAAGCTCCAGGTCCCCTTCAGCTCCATCGTCTCTGCTCATGACAGGAGGCACTCCAGACTAGTCTAGACGAAGTTTATGGCACTGCCCAGCCAACGCCACGACGGGTTTCTGGGAAATGTAGTTTTCTCAGCAAGATCTGTACAGTACTGTACAGTATATTGCTGGGCATGAACACGGCGGGGAATCGAGCCGGGAAAGTTCTCATTTAAGAAGCTTTACAAGCTTCTTCGTTTGCTTCTGCCTTTGCAGTGTACCTAGGTGCACCCGTCATTACTGTTTTCCCTTGCGTCAAAGAGTTGAGGGACTTCCTGGATGCCTAAGTGCCCAGCAAATTGAGCTGGTATAGGTATACTGTAGGTATGTATGCAGGTGTATTAATAGGAAACGCGTCACGTGACGAAGTTTTGAGTGTCACACAGCAAGAGCTGAAGGCAAAGGAGGAGCTTTGTCAGGTTGGCAACCTTTTCTATAACTCCCTGTTCCACGCCAATAAGTTATTATTGTAGACTGGCAGCGGCGTTAGGTGCCCCTTAATCTGCTGAAATTGCGCTGCAGGATTTCGCTCCTGTAGCTGTGATATCAAAACAAAAATAGATTTCTGGTGGTCTGATTCCACTGGAATGACTGTCTGCATTTTTAAAAATTGAGGCAATAAACACGGACTGATTTCATCAAATGGTGGAATGCCTCTCAGCTGCTGGAAGTCCCAGTTTAGTGCGCTGAAGGAGACCGAAGGAAGGAAGAGAATTCATTATTTCGCACCGAATTGGTAATAACCCACCAGAAAAGCTCAAAAGCCAGATCAGCGGCAAAGGGTATATAAAGGCAAAAACAAAAAAACACGCCCTCCGCGCCATGTATCATACAAATAGAGAAAAAGAGCGTCAGCGGTCGTCGTCTGCACGCGGAATTTCAGCTGCTCATAGAAATCAAAGGAGAAATTGAAGATTTTACTTTAGCAATGGTTGGGAAGCAGGTGCCCACATAACGAACAAAAAGTAGCAGCAAAGAGAGGCGTCTACAATCTTTCTAACTCGGGTTCTTGTATCAGGTGAGAGGCGCGCGCACACCCTTGTAAACATTTGCGAGTGTAGCGTGGAGTCTACGGAGTTTAGTGGATGAGGGTGGTATGAAGAGGCAAATGAACTAGACTCCTGTAACCTGCAAATGCAAACGTTCGTGCTACTTCTGACCTGCACCATTAATAGTGTCCTTGCAGGGCTGTTTTAAGCAGCTCTCCAAGCCACAAACCCCGACACACACAATTTAGAAGATGGTGAAATGTGATCCGAGTGTGCTGGGCCATGCTTTAATAGATATTTTTTTAAAAAAAACAACCAAGCAGCAAAAAAGTAGTCCCCTCTAAGCCGCTGTAGAATCACGGGTTTCTTCCAGATGCATCCACTTTCGCCCCGTGGAAGACTTTATAAATGGCTTCCAGAGGCAGGGCGGAAGTTTCCTATCTGGGCAACGCGATTCTCCGTCCGCTCTGTCATTTACAACTCTGTGACCGTGACCGCAAGCGCGGCAGCTTCCGTCCAGGCTGCCTCCTACGCTCCCCTGAGTGGCTGCGCCGTCTCCATGGGAACGGGCAACTGCCGCGCCAGGTAAGGGCCGGGAGCAAAGAGCGCGAGCTGGAGCAGCGACGGGCCTGTCTTTCGCGACCTGTCGTGCCCCGTTACTTAACACGGGGAGTGTGAGGTCGAGGGCGCTTGGGAGCCCACAGAACGAGATCGCGTGTACCCGGATCGAAATCTTGATGACCAAGGAGATGAGGTCTGTGGCGCTTGCATCCGTGTTGCCCAGGAAGAAAAAGCGCCTTTTCCAGCCCCTTGGAGGTGGCTGTGGCCAGTCAGCCCTCGCCACCCACCCTCGTGCCTTGCTTCCCCCTGTGTAGAAATAGGAGAAAAGCCGCGGAGGGGCAGCAAGAGTAAAGTTCTTAGTTCACGGGAAAGTGTTAAGAACAGTGTTAGGCAATAGCAGTTAACGGTGCAACCAGTCTTACTTCAACAAAGGGATTCTTATTCATTGTTTGTATTTCTGACTGGTTTATCTTTGCTCTCTAGTGCTAGATTGTGTGTGGTATGCTCCAGATTGGTGATGCCCTTCCCCTCCCCGCTATTATTGCAAGTGTTGTTCACCTTATTCTCCCTCTTTCCCCCACCTGGTGTTTCTGCAGGTTTCAGGTCTCTGCCCAAAGGGAGCTATGAGTGATTGTGCTGGAGGAAAAAGTTTGTATCCGTCTGTTGTGTGAGCATGAGGTGTCCCTCTCATCTGGGATGCAGACACTGAGGCAAGGAAGATGCTCCAAACCAGCAACTATAGCCTGGTGCTTTCCTTGCAGTTCCTACTGCTGTTCTATGACCTCTTTGTCAACTCCTTCTCAGAGCTGCTGCGCATGGCGCCCGTCATCCAGCTTGTGCTTTTCATGTGAGTATGGCACAACAGTGGATACTTGTCACTGTCTGTTTTTTTAAAAGGGCTTGTATACATTTGTCTCTGAAAAGTTGCTCAACAGTGCTATGAGCTCTTAAATAAGCTGTAGGGATCAAAAATGTGGTTACTCGTCAGGTCCTTGGATAGAACTGTAGACTAGTGCTTGAGTACGGTAAGTGATTTGGAATAGAGAAGAGATGGTTAGTATGTCTACTCAGGAGCACCAGTGCAATCTTATATATTATGTGGACTCTGAAGGAAGTCCCATTGTTTTCAGTCATGCTTACTGTTGTGTAAGTGTGCATAGAATTGCAGCTTAAGCCTTTATGTATACAAGAGGACTTGATCCATAGTAAATGTGCTTAGGATTACAGAGAATTTGCCACATTGAACACAGTGGAACTTTTTTGAGTAAACATGCACAGGAATGCCCTTTCTGTTTGTTTCTACTCTTCTTGGGACACTCTCATTCAGGAAAATGGAAAGAAGAGAGTGCCAGAGAAGAGACGAATGGAGCAATGAAGTAGAATAAAAGATACCAAGAAAATTATTATTCTTTCCCTACTCCTGAAACATCGGCAGTTAATAGGCTATATTTTGTTGAATGATATTTTTAAAAGGGTGGTGCTATTATAATCCATTCATTCTATATTTTCTCTGTGGGTATTAGCAGCTATTAGCTCAATTGCCATTACATAAAGTTCTACCCCCAGATTATGAGAATGAGTGATAAGCAGGGGGGAAATAGAGGTAGCTGCAGCAGGTATTATTTCCATTGTAATCTTCTAACAAGGGTTTCGGGGTTCCCTTTCCTCTGCAATTGGTGGACTAATGTCTCAGTTGGCAGCATGGACAGTGAAAATTTCTGCAGCTATGTTAATGTGCTTTTTGTTGTGGCCCTCCAAAAGTTGCTGGACCACAACTCCCATTATCTCTGACCATGGGTGGTGGTGGGGAGCTGGTGTCCAGTAGTATTTGGAGAGCCACAAGCAGGGGCATACCTAGGAGTTGGTTAGGTGAGCCCCTGCGAAGGGTGCAGGCCTGGAGTGTGTGCACAAAAATTGTGCCTCTCCACTCTGGCTTGGAGTGGCTAGGAACTTGCTCGCCTGTTCGTGTGCTCCCTGGGCCGGGCCGCTCTTTCAATATTATGGGTGGCTGGGCAAAGCATGCAGGCTCCTGTGGGTGCTTTGGTGGAGAAATGCAATTGTGCAAGGGACCAGGATGTGTGTGTGATGATATATAGCTCCTTGCCAAGGATGCAAGGGAACCTAGGTACACCTCTGTGTATAAGGTATCTATCAATCTCTGTCTCATTAAAATGTTTGCCTGTCTTACAGCATTCAGGATATTGCCATCCTCTTCAATGTCATCATCATCTTCCTCATGTTCTTCAATACCTTCGTCTTCCAGGCTGGCCTGGTTAATCTTCTGTTCCAGAAATTTAAAGGGACCATTGTCTTGTCAGCAACATACCTTGGTTTGAGCATATCCTTCCACATCTGGGTCATGGTAAGGCAGGAGAGGATTGCTTATACTGGTTATCAAGGAAGCCCAAATTCTGAATATAGGAGTAATTGTGCAAGCAAAGAAAACACACGTTGAAACAAACTTTATTTTATGCTCCCCCCAGGTTTAGCACTGTGTAGTTTTTAAATATGGAGGTCTGGATGTAACAAAAAAGCAGTATGGTAAATGGAAGAAATGTTGTGCAAGAGCAGGGATGAATAGAAGAAACTAACAGGTTAGGTTAGGACAGGTAGCTGTGGAAGAGATAGAAGTGCTCTCTATTGAACCCTAGGAATCCCTTGCAAACACCACCTGTGGATTTCCAAATTTGTTTCAACACCTGTTATATTTTTAAAAGAAGCTCAGGTTTTTGTACCAACTTCTGTGTGATAAATAATGTGTGCAGAATTTGTAGAACAGTAGCTGCCTCATTGAATTGGCTGAGGAGTTCCCAGGAATAAAGACCTGGGAAGGAGTTGGATTAGATAAACCAAATAGTATTTAATAATAATAATAATAATTTATTATTTATACCCCGCCCATCTGGTTGGGTTTCCCCAGCCACTCTGGGCGGCTTCCAACTGAATATTAAAAACAATACAGCATTAGACGTTAAAAACTTCCCTAAAGAGGGCTGCCTTTATTTAAGACATTTAAAAGCTCGTCTGATGAAACAGGATAAACTGGAAGGGGTCCTAGCTGTTGCAGCTGTTATAATGCAATATATTATTGTGGCTTGGCATGCTAATTCACCTTTCAACCTTTCAGAATCTTGTCAGTATACAGCTAGAATTTCCTATTGAGATGGTTAGCTGGATACAGGAGGCCTTACAGTCTTCTTTGACCAGTGTTTGTTTTCCCCTTTGGGCAGTTCTGTTTTTCTCAGCTGTCCTTTGTTCTTCACCATCACACCCTGGACTTCTTGCATACATACCAATCACTTCTTTTTCTAAGATCTTTTTGAACAAGCACACTTTTCTTTTGTTCTTGATGAGCATCATTTACAGTGTGCTCCATTATTCTTGTTTTCTTTGGACATCTTATTACACTGACTTCTGCTCACATTAATTTATTCTTTTTAGATATCTGTGTCTGAGATCCATGAAAAATGATTGGCCTTGCAATAATTGCCTAAGCTGTCATTTAAGTGGTCTATTGTACGTTTTGTTAATACTGTATTCATGTGATAGCAAATCACACAAAGCACCCTAAGTTAATGTATTGCATCCTGCATCACAGTTGCCCTCTTATGGTTTTTACTGAGGACAAGCTTGTTGTGTACATGTGATTATGTGTAAGTTGAGTGGTTATTACCATTTGCTTGACTTGGTTTACTGGCACTTCTTATGATTTGGAAGCTGTGTAGGCAACAGCTCCTCCTTCAGATCCCCCCCACCGCCCAATTTCCTGGTTTCTATTGTTGCTTAATGCACCAGAACATTTCACCTTCATGCTGTCTTCACATCTTTTCAATGTAATGTACAGTGGTACCTCAGGTTACATACGCTTCACGTTACATACGCTTCAGGTTACAGACTCTGCTAACCCAGAAATAGTACCTCAGGTTAAGAACTTTGCTTCAGGATGAGAACAGAAATCGTGCTCCAGCGGCGCGGCAGCAGCAGGAGGCCCCATTAGCTAAAGTGGTGCTTCAGGTTAAGAACAATTTCAGGTTAAGAACAAACTTCCGGAATGAATTAAGTACTTAACCCGAGGTACCACTGTATAGACTTTGTATCCCTTTACACTGCTCAATATGCTTGTAGCAGAATTTCTTCTTAATCTTTTAACTCTTTCTTATTTTAAGAAGCAAAAACAAACAATCCCAACAATAAGGAAGGCTGATGTCTTTTTCAAAAGAACCAACAAGAAAATTTATCTTTTGTTTCTTATAACAGACTTCCAAACTTTATCTGCAGTTTTGTCATGACTACATGACTACCATGCTGATTTGCAGCTGCAGCTATGGACACAAATGGAGTATTGGAATGTAACTCACTAATTTGCTCAGTACTGGCATTAGTGTAGTCCTAGTGAAGTCTAGTTGAAATGTCATATGCTTACTACTATTTTGTAATATTGTATAAAGGTGGCCTCTCTAATTTATTGATCATTGGCTGTATAAGTAAGTTTCTTGGCTGCAGCATTGCTCACAGCCCATTATTCCATTGAATCTTGCTATGCTATTATTTGATTGGGGTGAGCCCATTGGATCATTGAAATCTCATAGAATGAGCAATATATTCTTGTTCTGGCTCTATTTGCTCGGTTCTGTAGTTATCTCCTAGGTTTGTCTTGTCCTTCTAGGCAGTGTGCCTGGGCATTTGTCCTATATCACATATCTTGAGCTTTAATAACTGTTATATCATTCACCTTTTTTCCTGGACAGATTTGTGAAGTTTAACAGAGGTCACTGTAATTTGGGTAATTAAAGGGAAGGAGGACAGAAGCATTTGGGACAAAAGATTTGTAGGTTTCCAGGGTATTTGGAAGCGTCAGGAAGCTGTGCAGAAGTTGTCTTGGAACAGTGGCCAGGAAGTATATTTGGTTGATCAAACTGTATTTTCTGTTTGACACCCTGATCCATTGTAAGCATTCAGCATTTTTGCTGTTGTCGCAATAGGCAATGATCTGTGTGATTTACTTTTCAAATATCAACAGATGTTGGATTTTAAAACGAGGTCCTTATTCCTGGTTCTTCGTGTGTCTTGCTATCCAGCTGCCTAACTGAAGGATACATATTTCAATTCAGTCCAAGTTTTGTTCAGTGGAGCAAACAACTACAATGAACAGGTGTCATTGACATGCAATGACTTACCACTGATGATGGGCTATATTGCCAAAGAGTCACAAACGTTCGTGGTAGAGCACCCTTGGCTTCTTAGAATGTTTAAATTCCAAAGCAGTGCTTGCAATGATATGAATTCACTGCACTGAAGGCAAAAACCTTCTCATATCTACAGCCTCAATAGTCTAGTACCTCCCTATGGATTTCTTTGGCTCTTTTTAGATGAGTGAGGGCTTTACGGAGGCTAACAATAGATTTATTTCAATCTCACCTCATTTCCAGTTCGAATAATTTAGTGTGCCTATTTTCCTTTTCATTCCCCATCTCTTTTTTTACTCTTTCTTTTAAGATTGCATGCCATTATTTGTAAATGGTAAACCTGCCTAGAATACACTGGACAAAATGGTACACATGGTAGTTAAGTCCCAGTATCTTGTCATCTGATATTTAGGGAATTAATATCTCATCTTTGAAGTTAGATGAAGCAATCTAGCTTGAAAGTTGGATACTACTGCTTTCCTAAACCTTGCTTGGTGAGGCAGGAGGATTTAAGAGGATTTTCTGTGATCAGTTGTTGAGAGCTAGAATAGGTCTGGTTGTTCTGTATAAATCTGCTGATCCGATTAACCTTTCTTTGCTCCGTGAGCTGCTCCTAGTGCTGGCATCCATTCCATGTGGTGTCTGGTTGCTTAACTGTTAAGAAAGACTTGGACTAGCCTATTATGACTGGGAACATGAGTTTTGGAAACTCTCTAGTAGTGGAACTAACATCATTACTCTTTTTTTCCAACAAGCTCAACAACTATTGTGTCTAATTTTAATGTGGATCAACTTTTGGTTTTTATTTTATCTGTGAAAATAATTTTATAGATACAATTGCATAAGTCCTGGTTTACTATACTTGGAAAAAATGTGGAAGCTTTCTTGAGTGGGATGTAGGAAGGGGACACACCAATGGGATATCACAGGCCTTCTTAATTGTCCTGGATTGTTGCATAGTTTCTAGAATGTTTATTTGAGATTGTAGTAATCTCTGAACTTTCAAGAGAAGGAGTTAGGAATGTTACTGCTTCCCAAATATATAAATAATTATTGGGAGTAGGAAAATGGGAGCCATGTTTCCGAAGGAATTTTGGAGAAAGATGGGGCACTGAAGAAAGTCTGAAAGGATGGTTGGTATTGTTTTGTGTTGTTCTGGGAGGAACAGTCTATTTCCTGCCTTTAATGTTTCATACATTTCTTTCCCACAGAACCTTCGCTGGAAAAATTCCAACTATTTTGTGTGGACAGATGGGCTGCAGACTCTTTTTGTTTTCCAGAGAATGGGTACGAGGCTGTTTCATTTTTCCCCTGTGTCGTGACTTCTGAGCAAAGCTTTAAAATTTATCAATGAGGCTGGTTCTATCTGTGCTTCCCCACAGAAAGTAGATGGGACAGGGAGCAGGGGGAGTGCAGCTAGGGGGATAATGGTGAAGTTGAATGTAAGAAAATTAGTAAAGTTGATACAGGTGTTGACCTTGCTGGCTTGTGACTTATTTCTGATTGGTTGCAGTGGCTGTGCTGTACTACTACTTCTATAAGAGGACGGCTGTGCACTTGGGAGATCCCCGTTTCTACCAGGACTCTCTTTGGCTACGGAAAGAGTTTGCACAAGCACACAGTTGACAGCTGCTTCTGGATTATTTGGAGCAGAGGCCAGCTTGCTAGAATGTCCACAGAGATTTTACCAATATCTTGCAGCAAGTTCCCCTCCTCCCACTACAATTTGTCTCCTACAGTCAAGTTCTAAATCTCCTGTGGTCAAATGACTTCATCCCTTTCCTACATTCATGCACATTAGGCTACCCATCAATGGAACTGCTCTTTTGTGGATACCCTGCTTGCTACAGTATGCTTCTCAGTCTCCAAGCACTCCACAATCCTCCTTTCAGTTCAGCAAACTGCACTCTGGATTTGGCTGCAGCCTTACTGAGGAACGATCTGAAGTGCCAAACAGATTTGGCTGACAACTCCCACTGAGTAGCAATGCTGCATTTTCCTCCTTGAGAATATTTTCTTGCCCTAAGCTCCCCTGTGACAGAAAAGGATTCCTGCCTTCACTAGTACCTCTGACAGTGTGACAAGGCATAAAGACTATGGTTTGGCTTTGCAGTATTCAGCCTGAGCAAATGTACTCTCATTGACTTGTTAGATTCCCCTTTTGTACTTTCATTTTTATAAATGGTGAGAAAATAAATTGGCTCTTTTTCAGAAACCAAAGCGTGGTGATCTTGCTTTATTGTTTTTCCTCTAATGTGTGGTAGTAAAAGGGTGTTCTTTCCATTCCAAGGCTTGATTTATTACCAGCAGTTCTCTGTGTTGTGCTATTGATATTAAAAATAAACCATATAATTTAGCAACATTTCAATACAGGAAACAAAAGGATGTTATGCCTGGCATGTGTGTGGTTTAGGGTAAGATCATGAAATTCACAGAAAAAATAGACTGGGAGGGGGAACAGAAGCTTGTTCCTAAAGCGCAATACCTAGGAAATCTTGTACTCTGAAATGTGGGGCAGGACTCCTAACAGTAGCATTAACGGTGGAACGCTGTGGGCCTTTGACAGAATAATAAAAAAGCTTTCGAGGGCAAGAGGTGATGCTGGGTAACTTGGTAAGTGGTGGATTTGGGAGTGGATTTTCGGATATATACGAGCTAAGTGCCATTTGGGCCATGTGAACTGAGCAATCCGAGGTGCTTTGTATGATGTGCGTGTGTGTATGTTGTCCCCGCTTCCCGGGAAAAAAAGCTTGTAAAATCTAAAATAAAAATGTGCGTGTGAGGAAAGGGCAGAAGAAAAACGGGGCCGTTACATAACAAGCAAAGAAATAGGTGTCGCTCCTTGTCAGAAGGCGGGAGAACGGAGCCCCTGTGTTTAATTCCTGCCTCCACAACTCGCGCGGAGGAAGCGCGGGTAGAATTCATGGGTTACCATGGAAACGAGGCGACGCCGTCCCCGCTCGGAATCTGGGCCTCCGCCCCAAAGAGACGCGGCTCTGATATCCGGTATCGCATGGAGCTTTTTGCCTTTCTAACGGGTCTTCCGGCACAAAGAGTCGAGGGATAGAGCGGCTCTGCTCTGCGTCCATTCGGTCTAACGTGCTGGGAGCGAGGGAGCGAGCGTGCGCCTCACCAACCCAGACCTTTATGCCTCCGCGAACGCTGCGCGCCACTCCGCCCTCTCCCGCTTTCGTGCCGTGAGCTCCGCCGGAAGTGGGTTTCCTGCGTAGCGGTTTCCATGGCGATGGAAGATGGCGCCTCGCAGTAAGTCGGGGTCCCGGCAGCGTTCTAGGGTCCTGGGGGCTGCGAGGTCACGTGACCGCGACTGATCCCCGTGGAAGGCTCGGCTCTTCTTGATTCCCACCCCGCTCGCCCGGCCCGCCGCCCAGGACACCCCGAGCCCAGCAGCAGGGACGGGAACCGGGCTCCGGCTGCAGCCCGGCAGCGACGGCGGGGATCCGACGGCATCCCGCCAAGCGCTCCCCAGGCGGGAGGAATAGCCGGAGCGAAGGGGAAGGAGGCAGAGTGGCCCCCGGGTCCCCAGAGCCTGGTGCGGGGCCTCTTGGCTCACTCTCGCGCTGAGCTCCCCCAGAAAAAACCATCCTGCCAGAGGAGGGTGGTAGACTCGGCGCTACGTCCTGCGGGAGGCTGCCCCTTCGCAACCCTCTCCTAGCATAAAGCTGCCCAAATACGGGGTTTTGGACCCTTCCAAGGGGTTCAGATCGGTGTGTTAGGGTTTTTATTCTCTGCTGCTGGTTGGTTTCCCTTTGCCTGAGGTATGTTAGACCATGTGCTGAGGTTCCACGCTAAGGTGGTGAGGCCGCAGCATCGCAATTTTGAGCTTACAACGTCCAGTGCAAATACAAGAAAGGCGAAATGGAGAGTGGCTGCACACAGGGCTTGTGTTTTCTGTCCTTGTCGAGCCCAGTACGAATATTGGCGTCCCCTAATGGCTGTTGTCATCTCAGGGCTTCCATTTTGACAATCTTCACCTCTGAGTTTAGAACAGAACTGAGACCTCATTGCTGCTTGGCTTCTTAGCAGCAGTTTCTGCTTGACTCACACCCTTTGCCTTGCTCATTTCCGAAAACCCACCTTGGGATAGATTGGAACAAATGGCAGTCCTGGGAAAACCAGAATTGCCATTGGCTCTGATTCTGCTGGAAAGCAGGGGGACAAGATGAATTGTACATGAACCCTTATATAGTCTCTCAAGAAAGTTTGTACTGCTCCTCTTTGAGAGAAGGTGAGAGTGGAACACAAAATGTGTACCCCATAGATAATCATGTTCTGGTTTCACCCCCTAGATCGCCAGCTCTCCTCCACCCCTCTGGAGATTCTCCTGTTCCTCAATGGCTGGTATTACGCAACATATTTTCTGCTGGAGATTTTCATATTTGTCTATAAAGGTGAGTCTTTGAAGGGATGATGTGTTTGGGTTGCCTGCAGAAGGGGTTTTTTTACGCGTTGACCTTGTGGCTCTCACCTGAAGAAAGTGAAAGAACAAAGTGGATAGTGTAATTATTTATTTCTCACCTAGCTGCGTGAGAGTTCACAGCCTTTTTCAGAACCATGTCCCAGTGTTTGTTGCTTTGCTGTTCTCTTAATGCATGTGTCCATTTCTGCACCCACTTAGGACTCCTGTTGCCCTACCCCTCTGCCAATTTGGCTTTGGACCTGATTATGCTTTTTCTCTATCTTGGGATTGAAGTGACCCGGATATTTTTTGGTGAGTATTCAATAAAAATGTTCTTACGAGTAGTGCACTCCCCTGCCATTTTGTGAGTATCTTTGATGGCACTTGACCTGAAAAGATGACTCCTGGGGAAACCCAGCCAGATGGGCAGGATATGAATAAAATTTATTATTGTTGTTGTGGTGGTTCACTCATTGATAAATTCTGCTTCTCCAACAGCAAAGGTGTTTGAGAGTAGAGTAGTTGAGCAGAGTGTAAATTGCTGACAGTGCCTTCACTCCCATCATTCCAGGCCTTCCTAATTATTCTGCTGAACTGGAATAGGTGCCTCCAATGAAATGATGCCCAAAGGCTGAAAAAGGGGCTCTGTGGTACATTCCCTAATTCGGGAGTAGGTAGGAGGCAAGACAACATTATGTGGGTGGAAATATGAGATCCCATTCATCCAGTCTGACTGTCCTTCCTGACCTGAGACTAGCTTATGAACTACAGTACAAATGTTAAATGCAAAATCCCATTCCTTATTCTCAGTTAAATGATTCTTGATTCAGGTAGATAGCTGTGTTGGTCTGATGCAGTTGAAATAAATAATTTGTTTTTAAAAAAAATATTTTTAAAAAAATTTAAAAAATTGTTCACTGTCGTCAACAGGTTTACCATGCCCATTGAGCCAATCACCCATCGCCTACTACCCTTCCGAGAAATACTCCAACCCACCTCCCATTCTATATAAAGGTCTAGTGACTTCTCTTTCAGTGTATCTGAAGAAGTATGCATGCACACAAAAGCTTATACCCAGAACAAACTTAGTTGGTCTCAAAGGTGCTACTGGACAATTTTTTAACTTATTTAGTTAAATGAGAACTGATCCCTGAAAAGTAGAACTATTCATTTTGTGCCCTCAGATTCCAAATATTGTGGCTTTTATGCTGAACAGGTCTATACATTTTCTTTTTCATATTTGCTGTGTACGGCAGGCTCAAAAGGGAACCTCTGTCAACGGAAAGTGCCACTTGCTATCAGTCTGGCTTTAACCTTTCCAGCAGCAGTGATGGCAGCCTATTATCTGCTGCTGCAGACTTATGCTCTGCGGCTGGAGGCCATCCTTAATGCTATCCTCCTCCTCTTCTATGCTGTGGAGCTGTTACTGGGTGTTCTCACTCTGGCTGCCTTCTCCAGGTACTTTACTTGCCTACCATTATGGTATTTTATGGAAATATTTTTTTATGTGCATTGATTAGATTTTGTTTTTTAAGACACTGACTGGTAATGTTGGGTTTAGTGCTAAGTGAAGTTTCAGGCTCGTGTGTGAGTCCCCATATCCTCTTCCTTTATGGCTGGGAGGACTTGGAAGGATTTACTTTCACTTTTAAATCCCCACTTAGCATCATGTTGGAACCAAGAATCCTGGTTTAAAACAACAAAAGTCCTGTGGCACATTAAAAAGCATCAAATTAGTTATGGCATAAGTTTTCATGGACTAGCTTAAGCTGTAATAAATGTGTTAGCTTAGCCTTGGACAATATTCAACCAAGTATCCACATTAGTGCAAGGATTAATATTAGTACAGTGGGACTTCTGTGCCCTATGCCATTCCCAGAGCAGATTTAAGGGGCATGCAGGTGGGGAAAATGTTCAATTGCACAAGGAGAAATTTTTCTTCTTAGCGCTGTGTTGAATGCAAACCTTTCTGTTATACTCTCTGGAAATTGGTATACTGTAACTCTGATCAGTTTAAGAAGCCAAATTCATAACCCATAGTGTGAAGTTGATTTATTATGGCACTTACCAGAGTTTTAAACCAGGATTCCTAGTTCAGACATAATGCTAAGCTAGGATTCTTTAAAAGTAGAATTAAATAGAGAACATAAAATCCTGCTGAAGTCCTCCTTGGCTGTTGTGGGAGAACATGCAAGTTTGACGTTCTTTTTCTGATTGATTCAGGCTCAATGATGTAATGCTAAATTGCACAGGTGGCTTATCATATATTTATGTTGGTTGGATTATTTCTTCAAACAGGGGAATCAATGGAATAGAACATGGGCTCCCCAGATGTTGCTAGACAACTTCAATCATCACTGACTATTGGCCATGGTGGGAGTTGGATTCCAACATCTGGAGGGCTGCAGGTTCCCCATCCTTGGAATAGGTGTTCAGTCTGTTCCACTGTAAATTGGGTAAGAAGGCTGAGGTATTTGCTGTCGCTGTTTCTAAGATCCTCACGTTTCGCTCTCTATTTTCTGCAGCTTGGACTCTTACTGAGAACCTTTGTGGGCTGCAATGTATGGAACCGTGTGCTCTTCAGATTGGAGAGAGGCTGCATGAACCCTCCATTTCTGTGGCTGGAACAAGATGAGGTGTGGGTCCAATTCCCCCAATAAGCTGAAAGAAGGCGGCTCAACTTCTCATTTCAAGCTCATTCAGGTAGAGCACCATTAGCAGGGTCTCCAGTGTCTGGAAACAGTTTTCATGAGATGACAAACCCACCCACCCTAACTAAGCTTGCAATCCTCCTGGAGGGCGGCGATTGATCCATTCCAACATTGTACCTTGGGTAATTGACTCTCGCAAGTCAAAAGACTATGGGCCAGTGAATGCCACCTAATAATCAGACTTTGCCTGCAGCTGGTGTGTCCTCTGAATTCCCCAGCGTGGTACATTCTAACAACTCAAGACTCTAGCATGTGTGCAGTGACTCAGGAGGGCAGTCTTGCTCATCCTCCCTAATTGTTGTGTTACCTCCTGTGCCCTCCTCCTGAATGGGGGTAGGGATAAGGGCAGCAGGCCTTGTGCCGCTTCCCCCCAAATCAGTGTTGTTATTGGTGTGTAATGATAATTTGTGATACTTGGTTTTCTACTGCATCCTTGGAATAAATATTTATTTTTAAACTACTGTAGCTATGTGGAGCTTCAGACAAACATTGGTACGCTGGGAGAACAACAGTGCTCCTAGAAGCATGGGGACCCCTCTTGGGCTGAAGAGAGGTACACATCTTTAAGATAACTGAGGCTTTGCAAATCATCCTAGCTGCATGAAGGCAGTTCAGAAGGGACCTCATAGGCACAGAAAGTTTTTGCGTAAGGAAATTCACATGAAAGGGTCCTGGCTTGGGTCTGCTGTAGGTAGCAGAGCTTTCATTTAGAGTTCAAGTATGCCCTGTGTGAGGGAGGATCTACGGAGGAAGGGTCATTTCCAAGAGGTCTAACACATGGGCCAATTGGGCATTAGTTGAGATAAGCATGAAGTAAGCCCACACAGAAAAAGTTTATTGGTGGGAAGAGCAAGGTCAGATTCTCTCAGAAATGGAACAGTGTTGCTCCAGATGCGTCTGAAGCCCCTGCCCATAGTCGGCCTCCTTGCTCAGCCACAAAAAACTTGTTGTTGGGTGCTTTGATGATCAGGCAGCTGGAGGATGCAAACTGGATGGTGAAATTGCTGGGACGGTCACTGTTTACCAAGATCTGTCCATCGTTATCCAGAGCCCAGTACTTGCTGCCTGCAAGTCAAGTGGCAGAATTAGTGGAAGGAAGGGTGAGGGTCAGGGAAGGTAGAGGCGTGGCAAGACCAGCTCTTGGATCTCTCCGACTTTTACAAGGTAAAAGAATGACAGGTAATTAGGATGTGCTTGTCATGGCAATACTAGGTATGGTTTAGAAAGAAACCATGTATAAAGTGAAAACATGACCGACACCTAGAATAATAGAGTTGGAAGGGACCCTGGGGGTCATCTAGTCCAACGCCCTGCAACACAGGAATCACAGCTAAATCAACCATGACAGATGGCCATCCAACCTGAACAGTAGTTTATCCTCAATTGGGCCTAGGAAACTATTGTCCAGGGGTCATGGAGCAAAACAAATGGCAAAGGGGGGAAAATAGTGATGATGCGCTCTCTTGCATTGTTTTGGTTTGGGAAAGCAAGTTTTGGCTCCCTCTTATGGCTACGTATAAACTAGGCTTGTTTTTATAAAAATCCTTTGATGGCAGCTCCCATTTACGAGTAGGTCATGTTTCTCTCGCAACACAGATACTAGGAGACCCCAACCCCTTGGAATATACTTAGTCCCACCTGGAAACATACTAACCAACTTGGAAGTTGTAGTAGCCTTCCTCGGTGAGCGACAGGCTGCTGGCAACATAGCTGACGCAGTTCCCTTCCAACTTCCTCATGTCAGAACACAGACCCACGTAGCCGGCATCACTGTGCAGGACAAGCAGTGGCCGGTTCACCAGCACCAGCAGGAAATCTTCACTCTTCCCTGAAGGTACAAGGGAAACCTTTTGCATTGGCCGCACCTGGCTTTCAAAGAGAACTATTTTGCCACCCTTCCTTTTGCTCTCAAGAGGGAATCAGCTCCCCAGGGAAAGTCAACCTCAGTGCTAAAGATCAGGAGAAATCGCCCCACACTGAGAAGCCAGGCTGAGTGTTGTAACAGGGGCCCAGAATTCACAATGTCTCCCTCTAGTCTTTCCGACTTGATTCAAGGTGCTGTTTATGGCACAGAAAGCTTTTAATGGCTTGGACTTCAAATACTGTTCTTCCCTTGGGTTTTATCTCGATTTCTACTGTCAGTGGCATTTGCCCCAAAGTTCATTCAAGTAACCACTATGGACAACAACTGCACAGCTATTTCTGGTGGTGGTTCTCCCCAAACTGGAACTCATTCTCTGACTGCTTCCCAGATCATATTACAGAAGCAGTGTCAACCTACTTGGTATGCAGTTCTGGGGGCCAGGATTATATGCACAGAGGGGCAGTGTTTTAGTGAGTCTTAGGGTGTTTTTTTCTCTTTCATCTAGGCTGTATTTGTAGTGATGTTAGCTACTCCAAAGTGTAAGGAAGGGAGTGTAAACAGAACTCATTCCATCTTGCAGGAGCAAGATTATGAAAGTTTTGGTTGCAGGTTTCCAACAAGAAGCCCTTGAGGTGTCTAAAAAGCCATTTCATGGGATGAGCTTAAGGTTGGCTCCCCATGTTCCAATTTTATATCCAGGGACAGCCTGGTTTCTGTGCATACACTTTCCCCACATTATTCCTCTAGAGGGCTATCTAGGGACTTAGGGCAAGGCTGTCGCTTCCATTCCTTTCCCCTAGAACTACCTAAAGCTAATTTGCAGCTGGCAGTGTGCAGTCTCTCTTCCCACCCTAGCTGTCTTCACCTGTCCACACTGATGCCCTGGTGCTTGTAAGAGAAGCTCTCTACCAACTTGTACCTGCAGCTTTGGGAATTGCCAGGAGCTGTCCATTGGGCCGCATGGACACTTGCTTGTCTGCTATGCGGAGACACACCTTTTGGTCTTGGTACTGGATGTCGAACCAGACATTCCTGTCCTGTTTAGTGTTGCTGTTAATACAGTCATTAGGACCCTGCAAAAGACAGGATGCATTCGTTGGAAAGTGCTTTTTGTGCTTTCGGCTTACTTTGTCTGATAGAAACCTCCTGCTGCAGTCCCTTTATCAGCTACGTTCTGAGATCCATGTTGATATATTTTCAGTGGAAGGTATTGTGTGCTGCATCAAGACTGAGAATCCCATTGTGGTGGGTGATACAACACAAGAGTACAGCAATGCATGAGCATCTCAATACCAGGGAGGTTAGTCCAGCAGTAAAGGTAAAGGGACCCCTGACCATTAGGTCCAGTCATGACAGACTCTGGGTTTGTGGCGCTCATCTCGCTTTATTGGCCAAGGGAGCCGGCGTACAGCTTCCGGGTCATGTGGCCAGCATGACTAAGCCGCTTCTGGCGAACCAGAGCAGTGCACGGAAACGCCGTTTACCTTCCCGCCGGAACGGTACCTATTTATCTACTTGCACTTTGACATGCTTTTGAACTGCTAGGTTGGCAGGAGCAGGGACCGAGCAACGGGAGCTCACCCCATCGTGGGGATTCGAACCGCCGACCTTCTGATCAGCAAGTCCTAGGCTCTGTGGTTTAACCCACAGCGCCACCCACATCCAGCAGTAGTTACCTCCAAAAGTGGAGGGTTTCTAGCATCAGCAAGATAGGGATGGTGGTGGACCTTGGCTTTATTCAAAGCCACTTTATTGTTGACTTCACACTTCAAGTTGCACTATGTGAACCATAGCCCAGACTGAAGCCAAACTATTAATATTTCTAAATGGTATGTTAGATGTAGACAGTATAAGTTTTGAAGCACAACAAAAATCTGTAAAATTTCTGACCATGGTCCATAGCAGATAGTGTATGTGCACACCATGAACAACAATGCAGCCAGAAGATCACCTTCAACTCTACTTATAAGTAAGTTTTACTCCCAGGTAAGTGAATAGCAGACCTGAAAAAGATGTCTCCAGCCCTCCAGGCTTAAGCTGTTAGCTTTCTCTTAAGAGGTTAAGAGGTTGTTCAGGAAGTTGTGCATTCCTACTGAACTCTTACATATTTCATCTGTGGCAGGGATGAGAAACCTGAGGCCCTGAAGATGTTGGAGTAATAACTGCCAGCCAATGATCAAGGACGATAGGCATTTGAGTACAACAACTCGAGAGCCACAGGTTCTCCATCCTCAGTGTACAATATTTTTTTCCCACTTTTTCACAAGGAGGATTGTGTATAATGCCCTGCTTTGCTTTGTAGAATAGAGTAACTCCCCCCACCTGCACTAAAGTTGACAAAAATGTTTTGGAAAAGGACTAAGACAGTCCTTACTAACATTAACAAACAAGTCCAGGACCAAGAGCTATCTACTGCTATTTAACAAGCCTCCTTTTATCAGTTCCCTGCTTGCTATATTATTATCCTCTTGATTTGCAGCCTGCCTTTCTGTATTAATACACACACGGCGCAGATATATCTTCTTCATCTGGGGAGAGCTGGTGAACACCTGAGGTGGCAAAGCCTCTACTACATCAAGTTTCAAGCTTAAGTTGTTTTGTTTTTTGAACCAGGCCACAATTTTTGTGAATGCTCGCAGCCACGTGTCGAGGATGCAGCTCACCCACCTCCTTGCTCACATTTAAAATAATTCCAGATTAAGTTGGTGCACCACAATCTGGGCACAGATGTATCCAGTGGAGGCTGATCCACTTGGGCAAAAGGGGCCCTGCCCCACCATCCTCAATCTGCCCTTGATCAGTCCCCACATTCTCACAACCAGTCGTGGGGTGGGACTGCCTGTCAGCTTCCTCCCTCCTTAGTCTCAGTGTTGCCCATTGTAGAATATAGTCGGAAGGAGGTTGGGGACAAGACTGGAATGAGTGGCTGTGGCTGAAAAAAGCTTGGGGCTTTCTGCATGCAAAGCAGGTGCTCTACCACCTACGAGCTGCCGTCCTCCGTAGTTAGGAAACATAGTTAGGTCCTGCCTGATCACTGCTGTTCCTCGTAACGCGTGGCAGGCACACTCACCAAGGACATATATGCGCCGCTGTGGCTACGGAAGCAGACCTTCTTTGTGGTGTCATCAAACAGCACCTGGAAGATCTCTGTGTTGCCAACAGCCATAGCATTGGCATAGAGATCAGCACCTGCAGGGGGCAGGGAAGAAACACCCTAGGTCAGCATTCCTACATATGCCATTGCCCAATCCTTGCAGGCTAAAATCAGTGTTTTGTGGATTGAAAGAGGAAAACATCGTGCAGAGAATGGGGGCATTGTCTGTGTGTCAGCTGACCTAGGATCATTTGAACCTTCCTATCTTTATCTTTGGAGCAGGCTGGTTTAAGAGCACAAAACGTCACGTGCAAGCTTCCCTAGAACTTCTGTCACACCACTTTTAATAAGAAATGCTGTGGGGTTTTTCAGGGACCGTAATCTTACTGGATCCTTGCTACTTCAATTGTATGTGCACTTTTCCTGCTTCTTACTTCTGCACCCTCTCTTCATCCATCTTGCCTCTGAGGTCCCAGCATCTAAGCTTACCTACCTTCTAAGAACTCCTCCCAGCCTTCACCCTGCCTCCTGAGTCAGTCTTATCTCAGTTTTACCCAACCAAACTGACAACTGCCCCATTGCTTGCAGAATGTGGACTACCACTGTGCCTCATTTTCTGAGCAGGTGGAATGGTCACAAACATTCTATCTCATCAGACAGGAACAGCCAATCAGCTTCAGAGGCTTCACAAAGTGCAATGCAATATAGATAGTGCTGTTTTCTCCTGACTTACCTGGCCTGCAGCAAATGAACTTGTTAGTAGAAGAAGAGCGCATAGAGACCTGGGCAGGGCTGGATTCCATGCTGAAGAGTTCCTCCCGTCCAGGTTTGTCCATCTTTACGGTTCTCATGCTACCCTCTCGCCCAGTCAAGTACTTTCCCTCCTCATCCCGCAGAGCGACCAAGCCGCCATGCACCTCCAGGGAGTACAACGTTTGTGGGGTAACATCTGGCACCAGTGAGCCATTGGAAGCCAACAGCTTGCCAGCCCCATTCCTCAATCCATACTTCTTTGCTGGAGACAAAGGCGAGAGAAATGAGAGGTTGACAGCAGCTTGATGTTTAGTCCTGGAAAACAATCTCCAAATCAATTGTCTTACAAAGTAGCATCAGAGTTGATGCTTGTTTCACTGCAGAATTGCCACACAGGCCCACCCTGCCTGCAGTTCCAAACACCAACCCTTTAGAGTACCCTAGTCCTGTTCGCCCTTAACATTTCCCATTGTAATTCCCTTGCCCAGAATCTCATATATCATTTGTACATGTGTGTAAACAGCCCCCTGTGCTTTGTTCTGATAGGCAAGTTGACGTTCATTGGGTCTCAGCTTTGTACAGCGTTGGCGGTGCTGACACTGCATTTGTTTCCTCGTAGATTACACCCTATTTTTCTTGCATAGTTACTTTGGGGGTTTACGTGTGTGCTTGATAAAGCTAGAGGCCATTGCCCCAACCCAGGTATAGTGAGATGTGCCATGGGCACATGCAGGCTGAGATTGGGATTGAAGTCATGTTCTCATCTGCACTAATACACACCTTTATCCACACTACATGTGTGTTTTAAAAACTGGTTGTATTAGATTCTTTAGCCCAGTGTGCAATTTCACTTAAAAGTGTGTGTGAGAGAGTGGGGAACCTCCAACATCAATACGGTCAGGAAAGAGGATTTGCACTTGGAAACTTCTCTGTACAGACAATTCCCTTTCTTGTCTTATTTGGAAAGTTTGCACTGGTGTCTAACTTACCAGAAAGTCTTGCATAGGGCAATTAGTAGTTCTAAGAATTACCCAAGCTAATTAATGATGTTAAGGAAATCAAAATTCCTGCCAGCCACAGTGACTTCTTGGGTAAACAGAATTTGAATTCACCTGGTATGTATGGGGAAAATTGCCTTCTCTCACCATTGGACTCCAGACCTATTGGAGGAGATGCAAATGACTCAAACTGAACTTTTTCACACATCAATAACAGAGGACTATCTTAGAAGGTGCTTGGGTGGCTTTTGGATAGAGATGTGTAAATAAGGCAGTGTCACTCAAACTTTTTGAATTAAGACCTTCCACTTAGAAGCACTTACTGCCTTCCCAGGCCACCCCACCCACCTGTAGCACTTAGAAATCCTCATGTACAGGTAAAATCACAAGCAGACAAACATCTGTAGAATAAAGTAGCAACTTTCTCACTGTGGGAGGAGAAAGCCTCTGACCGGTACAGACTTTCTCCATCTCTCAAATTTCTCAAGTCTTTCCAGGTGTTCAGACTTACCCCAGGTGTCTGCTCCATAGTTGGGGAGGATAACAGAAAACTTTAAACAATCCTTAGTTCAGAAGAAGCAACTTTCTTGTTAGTATGGTAGCTATAAGTCCTCATCTTCAACAGGAATTACTGTGTGTGTGTGTGTGTGTGTGTGTGTGTGTGTGTGTGTTTGTGTGTGTGTAACCCTACAGCAGAATATTTTGCTTCTTTAACACGCTCCCCCAACAAAGGGGGGGTGGGAGATGTGTGTTACAGTATTAGAGAGAAAAATGCACGTATCAATTGAAAGCAAAATAGGAAAATGCCACCACCCACCTCTGAAATCATAGTATATAGTGATGACTGATTCAGCTCCCCAGGGCATGTCACGGTCACAGCGCAGCACCCCAGTTTTATCATCACACCGCACATAACGCTTCCTGTTGGGGTTGTACATGGCAACATTGGGGTGCACAGCCAGGTGGAGGGTCCATTTTTCAGTTTCGGTGGCAGCCTGGGCAAAGCAAGTGACGTTCTCCTCTGCTCCACCCAGGTAGCGCTTGGACTGTTCATTTTGAAAGGACACCTGCAGGGAGGGAAGGATGTCTGGTCAGCTACATTGCCCAAGACAAGAAAAGCAGGAACACTCTCAATGAGAGCAAAGAACACGGCAGAATAAAATTCAGGTATCATCACACCAATTATGTTACACCTTTTGGCTTATGGAGTTGCCATGATCACCCAAGTTCCATTGTGCAACAGTTGTTTCCAGTTGTGGATGGGAAGTGGCTAGGGCACCTTGAAGGATCCACCAGGCACAGGGACTCAAATAAGCTATTCAAACACATTCTCTCCCCTTCAGCCCATAGTGGCTGACTATCATACTGTTTGGCCGACAGGGGCAAAGAGCTTTGGCTCATGTGACTGGCTTCCCAAGGAGACCATGGGGGGTGGTGGGGGAAGTCCAGGGACATTTTACACTCTTCCTGATGCACTTTACAGGAATCTGCTGCCTGGACTTACCCGTAAGAATCTAAAAACTTGCACACTAAGAAAAGACCCTGCTTCTCACCACAGCAAACTAGTCTGCAACTCAAGCTCAATCCTGCCCTCATTTCTGCCTCTTAATTGTAAAAAAACATTTGTAAGCAAAACAAGAGGCCCACATTTGGGCAATAGCGGAATAGTTTTGAGGCCTTATTGAGGCAACTTTAAGCATTGTTTTCCTACCTTCTGCCCTCCGTCTCACCCACCCAACCACACCCAACCCTCTTTGTCCAGAATTCCAGCCCAATAATATCGGACATAAGCTACACTTGAGAGATAGGATGCTTGTGCCTGGGTGAGAGACAGCACCTTGCCATCTGGATACTGATGCAAGAGAAAGAAGGTCTGAGGCCCTGGTTTGTCCTGGTCACAGGTGACTTTTCCATTTGCGTCAGCCGCCAAGTAGCGTTTCAGTGCACTGATCAGGTGAAGCTTTTGGCCAGCCCCTTCTCCTGGGCCAGCTGCCCCAGCTCCCTGTGGACTCACAAACTGCAGTACCCACAACTGGCGAGGCTTCAGTTGCTTGCCTGTGGCTGCCACCTGGAAACGGAAAGGTTCAGCAGTCAGGTACCGGTTGGCCGCATTAACAAGGCCAAATTCTAGTGAGTATGTCATGGTGAGAATAACAAGAGACTTGAATGGTACCCATTCATCAGACCAGTTATCTGGGCTCACTTGAGATTAATCCTGGTCCCTTAGATCACAATCATCACCTAGCAACCAGGTAAACCCACCCACTCAGCATTAAGCCCCTCCCACAGACTGTTCACCACTCAAGCTGCATTCTGAAAGTACTACCACCTCACCCGCCACTCACAGGCAAATACCCTTGTATGACAAACCTTCAGGAAGGTGAAACACAAACCATCTGGGCAAGCCTATGAGCCCCAGAAACATTTCACTGAATACCACTAGCAATCAGGACAATATTCTT
Organism: Podarcis gaigeae; assembly: GCF_964106915.1. NCBI lineage: Eukaryota > Metazoa > Chordata > Lepidosauria > Squamata > Lacertidae > Podarcis > Podarcis gaigeae. Next base: position 80,996,022 of record NC_139678.1, on the reverse strand, counting down.
GTAACTGAACCTTTTCCTGCCATAGACAGAAAGCCCTTATACGCTATTATATTTCCTTGCATCCTTGCCTGTAATACTCAATTTCACGTGAAAGGCACAATCCCCTTTCAAAGGGTTTGAGTTTCATCTGTTTGCACCGTGGCTTCATTTCCCCATCTCTGTTCAGCATAATGCCTATCCCTTTTTATGAAACCTGTGATTTCTGTTCATGTTTTCCAGAGCAAATATTTTTTAAAGGAGCTACTTAAAATGATGCTGAGCATCGAATCTTCATTAAGTGTACTGATTTCACACTGGCAGAAATTCTCAAGGATCTCAAATCTTTCCTTGGCTTGCTACCAGACACTCCCTTTTAAATGGAGATGACTGAGAGATAGAAGCTTTTAAAAAATCATTTTAATCTGTGTACATAAAGTGGGTTTGGAACTAGTTTAGCAATACATAAAACCATGGCTGTACAAGGGCTACTACCCAGCCAAAATATGGCACCTGTCTTATCTATCTATCTATCTATCTATCTATCTATCTATCTATCTATCTTATCTATCTTCTTTTCCATTCCCGCTGCCCCCCGCTCTTATTTAGTGGAGATTATAGAAAACAGCTCACCCAGCATTCGAAATAGTTACAAAATGAAAATAAGCCATACAATGCAGTATAAAAGATTGACAATATCATCAAGTTTATTACACAATTTCCAACCTATCAGAAAAAGACAAACAAATCAAATCACGAAGAACAGGGGTGGGTGAGTTGAGAGGAACCAAGGCTATGTTTCTGTTCCATTTCTTTCTTTTCTTACTTCCATTATTTCAAAACAAACTAAAAATGTCCATTATGTAAAAAGCAACTTTTCCAATCATCAATTTTTAATATATTTTACAGTTTAAGTTGTCACTCCATTGCTTACACAACTTTCCCCGTTTTATTTTTTTAAAAAACCACATTTAGAGCTGAGCACCTCTGTGATCAACAGTACAAAAGGAGGTGCCACATCACACAAGAACATCCTTTGCCAGACACCACCCCCTCCGCCTCCACAACATTGTTCTGTGAGACAAAACAGGGTCCTTCTACAAGGGAGGCTTCACCATGCAGCTGAACAATCACATTAAGTGTTCATGAACACAACAGATGCTTGGCCTCACTACCGAGATCCAGTTGCTGGAGACTGCATATTCCAGGGTGTAATGTGTTACCTTGATTTTAAGTAACTGGGTGCTCAGGCTAGGATGGAGCAATGAAAGCTGAAAATGAACACCCGAAGGGTTGCAACTCAGAGAGCTTAATCAAGAACTCTGCAGGTGCTTTTGTCCCATAATGCTCCGAACAAGCAGGTTTTTGCTGCAACTGGTCTCAAAGGGCTGCCTGGTGACTAGAGTGGCTCCAGAAACCCTACTTACGATTACATAACACAGCTAAATATGGTGGTGTGAAGAGACGCCTCCCACTGTCTCTAATCATCTCCCTAGACTGGCATGCCAGAGATCAGTGAGGTATGGTGCTATCTGAAGCAAACTCATGAGTGAACCACTCCAAAAAGGAACTCCTTTTAAAAGGAAGCAGGGGCCAAGGAAAACTCTGGACCTTAAATCAACACGTTCAACAAGTACATCACATAGAATTTTAAAAATGCTTAGGGTGTGCTGCATTCGGTAACTTCCAGGTAGCCCCAGCTTGACTTTGCCCCGTTCCATTCTATGGTCTCCATTCACAACACTTCCTCTACAACAAGGAAGGCGGCAATCTGGGAGGGGCTGGCCCCAGAAACAAAGGTTTACATCAGAAGTTACAACTGGAGCAGCTATTGCATGAAACAAAGCGAGGAAAATGGTTAGCAAATCAGTGGAAAGCGGACCTGCAGTAGCCAGATCTATTTTTTAAGGGAGATTCAACGTTGCGAGCCGGTTGACCAACGCAGGCCCCTCTAGAAGAAGCCAGGTAGAAAGGAGGTGACATTTTCCCGCAACTAAAGGAGGAAGGGAGAAGAGGGGTGACCCGAAGAAGCAGCCAGCCTGCCTTCCATCCTAGCAGGGAAATACTGTTTTCTAAGCTGTGTACAACGGTGCTGGAGGGCGAGACTGAAGCTGCTTTGGAAAAAGGATCAGATTTGAGGAGGAATGGATGCCTCGATGCCTAAGAAAACAATGCAGTGTGGACCGTGGACACGAGTTCCGGGGAGAATAGGGTCAGACATCTCATACTGTGCTGAAGCACCAGTTTTTCTTGCAGGAGACGAGCTGGATGGGCTCCTTCCCCAGTGCTCCTAAAAAAGCCACGGAAAGGAAAGAGGCGAGAGACCTCTGTGGAAAGCACCATTCTCTTTGGGTCCAAGAATCCATGGATTGAAGTGGCCCCCTGGTCACGGTGGCTCAGACAACCAACCCCTCCCACCCTCCAAGTCATTCAGTGCTTCTCCATCAAGCAGCAGCGACAGCACACAGGCAGAGCTCAGGTCCCAATACCATGGTGTGCCAGATGGAGTTCTGCAGGCAAAGTCCCTTCCAAGGGGTCCGGAAAGAGCAGAGGGCAGTGGGAAGGAGGGGGTGGAGAAGCCTCCATATTTTAGTCTTGATTAAGGAGAGGAGATTAGAGTCCATAAAAACACTGAATGCTTCCCACGCTCCTAGAAAGAGACAAAACAAAATTGGAAACGCTAGTAAGTTCTATAGCACTGTCAAAGAGGCTTGTTGAGAATTTTGTTCATTAACCCTGGATTGTAACTCCATGGGGAAGTCACAGTTATTTCCACATGCAATAGGGAACCAAAGCTACAGGCTTGTGTTAGCTCATGGTTGAACTGGACTAGACTCAGCACTTTATCCACTGAATCAAACTTACTCTCAAGTCAGACCCATCGTCACCTTAGGTGCTAGTCACATTCATAAAGCAAAGAGGTTGGTGAGATTGCAAGGCTATGTTTTACTTATTGTTGTAGTTTCTACTCCACTTTTTATTCCAAGGCACACAAGGCAGATTGCCACTGGAAAAATTGGCTAATTTTCAAGTTAGAGAAGTTACTCTACCAATACTAGTCTGTGATGCCCCTCTTGAAATAAAAGATCTGAACTCTTTTTTTCCTGCAATTTCTTTTCCTTATGCTAGGTCTGAGAATTCAAAGTAACATAAGTCAGTTGGATTTGTTGGTGGGTTTATTGGTTTGCTTTACAAAGAGGCAAACAAGACCAGCAAACATGAACACAGAGATGGTAAAAACTCTTCAAAAAGATAGTTACGTCTGTGAGTCATAGCTGGGCTCATTAGGGATTCCATAAATCAAACACACCAATGATGACTGAATCTGAGTTTAATGCTTACAGAGGTACAGCCTCAGACACAATCAATACAGTCAGGAAGGGCAAAAGTAGCTTTCTGCACAAACTTAAAAACAAAACTGCCCAAGCACTCCCATTTTGCTTCTCCCATGGCATGGATGGGAGCAATAAGCCATGGAGATTGGCTTGTCATTAACACGCACGTTGGAATCACAGCTTGTTTCTCTTGAACAATAGTCAGTAAGTCAAGAACAAACTTTGGCTTGTGGATTGTGTCTTGTTCAGATTATTGCTGTCATTCATGGCAGGGCAGCAGCAAACTGGCAGCTACTGAGCAGTTTGCATTAGCATACTACTAGTTCACAGTAACCATGACTTATTGCAATATATAGACTGGGCCCTTGACACATTTACCAAGCATCTGATTCTAACCTACAGAAATACCATAGTTTTCGCTCCATAAGACGCACCTAGTTTTTAGAGGAGGAAAACAAGAAAAAAAATATTCTGAATGAAACAGTGGATGTATGATTTTTGTGGTTCATGCTGTGGCCACAAACATGTGATTTGATGGTGAGTTTGGGGTAGCCCGATGCAAAAATCCTGAGAATCCATGTGGATCCATGCTTTGTAACCACGATTTTGCGCCACTGCGGCCCCAACGAAACAGTGGGTGCATGATTTTTTTGGTGCAGGCTGTAGCCATGGACATGCTATGTGATCTGATGGTGAACTTTGGGTGACCCAATGCAAAAATCCTGAGGATCCATGGGCTTTTTACCTCCCCCATCCCAGGCAGCCTCCTTTATTGCTAGCGTCCCTGATCTCCCTCCTGATCGCTTGCCGATCAGCGGCTTTGTTTCAACACCCACTTCCCTCTTTCAAAAAAAGAAAAAGAAAAGAAAAAGCATGATCTGCTTTTCGCCCCTGGGAAATTCAGCTTCAGGGACTACACATTCGCTCCATAAGACGCACAGACATTTCCCCTTACTTTTTAGGAAGAAAGAAGTGCATCTTATGGAGCGAAAAATATGGCAATCCACTGGTCACAGTACAAGGAATAAGGAAAAGTACCCTAACAAAGTTGCATAGTTGGCCTGAGACACATAGTCATTCAGGACCCAGCTGAATATACTAAAAATCTACTAAATTAGAAAATAAACAGCTCAAGCATGTACTCAAAGGGCAAGTCAATCAGGGAGCAGACAACTCCCTTATTTTTGAAAAATCTTACCTAGCAGAACATACTGCATGAAGAACACAAGGCAATATGTATTTGCCCTGGTAGCTTAAGATCCATGCATGACCAGTCCACTCACTGGAGAGAAGTGTGAGATTAGGCCATGGAAAGTCTTCCAGAGCATAAGAGAAATCAATCTTACCTAGCCAGCATCTACAAGAGGGATGATACTCAACTTGAAGAGCAGGGTGCTCTTTTCGGAAAGGAAAATACACTGGGTAGGGGTGGAGGGGATGGGAAAGGTAAAGCACCCTAGAAACATCTCTCACTTCTCTCAGTGATGTCGGTCTCTTTCTCTGTCCCTGTCTCTATGTCGCTCATGCTCCCGGCTTCTTTCCTGGAAATAGTCTTCATGCCGATCTTCATTATGGACGACGTCTCGGTGCCTCCTGCTGCTCTCACGAGACCGACTGGGTGATCTATCCCGAGACCGGTGCCGTTTTCTGGAAAACAATGAGGTATCTAGTTACTGGCAAGCTGTAACAAGACCCTTTCCCCTACCAAAAGCACTTATTCCTACCTGGCTGTACAAAGCCCAGGAAGCGGACCAGAGCCCAACTGAGACTTGCTCATCAGCAAAATCAGTGACAGTAGCTGGATGACTTGGCAATAACTGTGCCTGAAGCTCACCTGGAGGAGCTGCTGCTGGTGCCCATGCTGTAAGACTTGGCTTCAATGCCATGAAGACAATCCTTGAGTGAAGAGATAAGGACTCTACACCGCTCATCATTTGCGACACGTGACTGTTTAATCACAGCAATGGCTGTGAGCAGGGTCTCAATGGCATCGCTGTAGTCCCCTGCAATATAACAGAGCAAAGGCGGCATGGTAAGAATGAGGCCAGGAGCGAGAAATGGAAAGAGGTAGCAAAAGCCAGCTCTGGTTACCTGCACTGGCACCAGACACAGCTTTGGAAATGGCACTGCTGGAAATTGCTCGATTCCTGTTCATGATATCTTCAAATTCAGCTTCACTGACAGGAGGTGGCAAAGGGCCCAGTTCCCGGCTGTAGAAACAAACACACACCCATCACACACATAGGATAAACAGCTTCAAGCAGAACTATGACACAGTTCCTTATTCATAGACATGGCAATTCAAGGCCTTTCAAAACAGCAATGTGTGGTTGACCAGGTACTGCCCTCCTCCCCAAAGCAGACATTAAGTAGCATCCTTTAAGAACCAAGTTGTCAGCTGTCGTGCCCTAGAGCTATGCAAGGCATTTTCTACCACCAACGAGAAGGTGGTTTCATGTCTAGTCGAACCATCACTCTTTGCATAAAAACAAAATAACTAAGCCCTTGGAGAATTAGGTCTGCAGCCTTGCTAAACAAGAGGCTTAGCTACTGTTCTTTGCACTGCTTAGTTTTGATTTTTTTTCTTCTCAGATTCCCGGGAATGGGCTTGCTCTCACCTGCTGTGGTTGTATGCTGCAGAGGTCTTGTTATAGGTGTCTGGCGGGGGCCCCATTGCTGCATTGGGTGGGGGGAAGAAGGCTGGGTTAAGGTGCAGCGCAGGTGGCACGGCCCCAGGAGGTGGCACAGTGAGGTGTGGAGGAAGTCGAGGGGGAGGGGGCATGAGGTGTTGGTAGTGGATTCCTGGAGGGGGAGGGGGAACCCCAAAGCTTGAGGAAAGAGGAGGGGGTGGTATGGGTGGAGGTGGCAGCCCCATGAGAGGAAGCGCAGAAGGAGGGCGGTTGAAGAAAGGCAACACAGGAGGCTTCTCAATGCGTGGCGGCGGCACAGCATTCTCTGTCGGAGTGGCTCGGCCATCTACCGAGTCGGTGGAATCCCTTGAGTGAGCCCTCGGAGGCACCCCTGTCAGACATCACAGAAGAGGAAAAGCGCTCAACACTGTAGCAGTTGGGTAGGTCAGTTTTCTGACAAAATAACCCTCTCCCCGCTTTCCAGTAAGTACACCCATGTCAACCACCATGCCCTCTGAATTGCAATAACACCTTGCCCAAATATCAAAACTCTTATCTCATACATGTGAGAAAAGGTAGGTTTCACTGGTATTTGCACACAGATTTTTGGGTTGATTTGGGCAAATGTTGAGGTATCTAGAGAGATACCTTCCTGCTCTGGAACTGGGCATTCCCAGTCTTGGCCAAGAGATCTGTAAGAGCTCTCTTAAGTGTTGTGTGCTGAGTTGACAGAGATAGTTGTAACATGCACTGATTATGAGTCAGATGGACAGGCAGCATAACATGCTAAATCCATGCTTAACTTTAATTACAATTTACAATAGCAGTGTGTCCAAACTGAACTGAGAACATTTCATTTATGGTCTTAGAATGTCTTGAGTGTATTTTACACTGTTCACTTTCAGTGAAATAAATTTTGCCTGAGCATTCAAGTAATACTTATCATTCATATAGTGCTTATAGTGTGTTCAAAATGCTTTATGTATTAGCACAGTAAACTTGCTAATAATCCTACTTGACAGGTCTTTATCGCAAAGATTGTAGATAGGTGTTTACACTGAAAAAGTGTGGCTTACCTAATATTACCTAGTGACTGAGCTTATAGCCTAGGTGAAATCTGAACTGGTGTCTATGTTGTTTACATCTCAGCCATAGTGAGTATGTTATATTATATATAAAGATATATTAAAATATTCATTTTTAATGTAACTGATTAGAGCATCACATACTATCAGAGACAAATGTATTGAACTTTCTCATTTAAGGAAAAGCAAAATCAGGAAGCTTCAAGAGAAAAAAACGAAAATGTGACAGATAGCATAAAAATTAATCAAACCATGCTGAATATAAGGGAAATATTTGACTAACCCACTCTTTGGTACAGTGACAACTAAAATAGATGGTGTTGTATCCAATGCTGCATGAGCAGAATTCAATGTGTTAATGGGAGTCCACTGTGCAAACGTAACACCACAAATGGGTTATCATTTGATGACTAGGAACTTGGAAGTTGACTTAAACCAAGTCAGAACATTTACAATTCTGATTCTGTGATCGACACATCTTGTTCAGTATAGTCTACACTGACTGGCAGTAGCTCTCTGGGACTTCAGAGAAGACTCTTTCCAATCCTACATGGCGATGCCAGGGATTAAATATGGAAACTTCAGCAGACAAAGCAATTGTTCTACCCTCTGAAAACTGGAGGCAACAGCCACAAAACTGTACACGAATGGCCTTTTCACTGAGCTAATTCTCTTAACTAATTATGTAAAATGTGTCTGAAATTCTAGCTAACAAGCACTGGATTATGCAAGAATGGTCTTCAGTAAAATCACTAATTGGCTATAGTGTTATCCCTACTCCTTTCCTATTATAAGTATTCTAATGAGTGGAAACATGAACATTCTAACACTGCACAATTATACAGAATCCTCAAGACCCATAATTTTGTGAGATATGCTTAACTCCCACTCCTCCCCCTGTCCCCTGAAATAATGACCCCAGGAACCTACTGCTCAGTGAATGCACTCAGCAGAACATTTGGTTCTTTTAGTAGAATTCTTCAATAAAGTGAAATATTAAAACCTAATATGCCAATATAAACTACCTTCCAATATATGAGGATACGTTACTTTATATAAAGGCAAATATCCACAGGCTTATATACATATTGCTACTTTTCAGTCACTGAACTACTTCCTGAGCACCTACTGCAAACTTGAGTGTTTTCCACTACATCCAGAAAATAATCAACATTTCCATTCTCATAGAATACAAAATGTAGATGCAGAGAAGTCTCTGAACCTTAATCTGTAATACAAACTGCATCTCCTTCTACATAAAATAAGCAACTGAAATAAGCAACTATCTGGAATGGAAGAAAACTTATGGTCCTTCTGAGAGCAATATAGTTTTAGATACATCAGCAGATCCTGACTAATGAATTAAACTAGATTCAGTTGTCATGAATACTTCTGGCTACAATTAAGAAATTGACATTCTTAATAAATTCAACGTTAGAAAAACAAGGGGACAATACCCAAGTACTGGAAGGCAATTAATACTATCCACCAGTTGCTTGGCCTCAAAGTCAGAAAGCTTCCTAAATCTGGAAACATGACTCCTTTATTCTTCCCAATGAAGAGTTATTGACCCCAGAGAAATAATCAAGCCATGCTGACCAAAGTACTGTACTTAGAGTCAACTTTATTTGACACAAACCAAGATGGCAATAATATGGAAGGGCATTACAGGAAGTATTTACAAAGATTTACAATGTCTGCGTAAAGCAAAAATATATTATTTCAAAAACTCCAGGTTAAAAAAAGCTGTGTCATCTTAATTTGGAATTTTAATGTACAATAGGCTCAACTATAGTATGATATGAGATTTGATACATTATTTTTTTAAAAAAAATTAAGACCTTTATTCAAGATAGAGAATCTAAAACATAATTGAAAGAAATCAATAATCAAAAGAATTAAAAAAAAAATATGGAGAGAATGTTGAGAAGATGGATTTTGAAACATATTGCGATCTTGTCCCAATGTGGCAAAATTAATTAATTGCAAATATAGCTGAGAAACATTTCAAAAGAAAAAAACCATGATCATACAATTGCAATGACACACAATAATTAGGGACACAGAAATCTGTTATACCATCACCACATGAGACTTGGTGACAGCAAGTCTGGGATAATCTAATAACATTCATATTTCAAACTCAGCACGTGTCTGAATTACATTAAAAATTCACTTCATGGTCACATAACGGAAGCCACTTTTAGGTTTCCTTTGTGATAAATAGGAGAGTGCAATAAAGAGAACTTCAAACGTTTAACTTGTGCATGTGTTTTTCTTTATCGTACTGGCTTGTCTGCTTTACAGTTCGCCACTTTGGGGGCTAGAGAGAGGCAGAGTGTAAATAAAATTACTAAAAACAACAAATTTGTATTTCTCAGGCCCTTTGGGCGAGGAATCACAAAGTGGTGGAAGTCATTTACGAAGGCCTTGTCAAAAATGGTGACGTGCCATGGTTACTGTCAGACGTTGCCATTCACCAGCGCGACCTCCTAGTGAAGATAAGATAAGCCCCTTTAAGCAGTTTTTCACAGGGAAAAGCTTGATGAGGGCTAAAAGCAGCTCCGCTTCATCTTATGATTCAGCAACAATGACTGACCTTCCTACCACAGAGAAATGGACCACAGGCACCATGACACCCCGTGGAGATAAGGGACATAGGAACAACATGACTTTCTGCACTGAAATTCCGTCAATTTCTAGGGCAGAACATGGAGGCTATTAAAATGCAGCTGTGCTAAAGCTGGCAAGGCTGCAACTCTATAGTCAGTTGAGACTATGACAGGATCATACAAAACAGTGGGTCCTAACTGTCCAGATTAATTCTGCAAACAACAGAGGAAACTGTCCTCTTCTCCACTTACTAAGTCAGATAGTACATTCAACAGAATACCTTTCACAGAAATTGACAAGCAGGGCCATCTATTATGGTCCTCCTTTGGGAGAAAGGGTGGGATATGTGTTTTATAAATAATAGTAAATGAATTATATGACCAAGAGGTAAGGCCCCAGCTGGAGCACTGCATCCAATTCAGGGCACCTTACCTCTTCAGGGCTGCACAAATTCTGGAGAAGGTTCAGAGAGGAGCTGGGGGTGGTCCTAGCTATAGCAGCTTCAATAACTTAAGCACATTCAGTTTGAAGCGTGCCTCAAATCATGCAACATAGAAGGGGATAATAAAATCTACTTAGGCATCCATTCAGCAGCAACAGAAAAAGAAAATATACCCGGACACTCCCTGGATAGTCACACACATCCAAATTGTTTCTGGCTTAAAGCTCTGCTCAGGTTTCTCTAAGACCTAACCAATGCCCTGTATTTCTGCCTTGTTCCCTACTTAGCAAACGCAACCCCCATCTAAACTTACTTTTTCGAGCCTGAGCCTCAAACTGTGCAAGGTTCTGCCGGGTAGCCAACTTCACTTCCACTTTATCTCCATTGAGAATCTTCCCTGGTAGCAGCTCCAGAAGTTTGTGGACGGAGTTCTCAGAGGCAACCACCACTTCTGCATACCTGGTCACAGAGGAAAAAGAACTGAAGACTGTCAGCAACTTCTAGTAAGGAAAACCATCTAATCCAAGACAAGAAATCTTCCCCCACCCAAGGTCTACAAAATGTCACTGCTATATAGCATTGGTGGGTGGGACGGGAGGAAAAATTAGACAGGGCCACACCACTCCCTCTCTCACCCCCGCCCATCCTCATCTGCTCACACATATGAGCTCACACCATTCATTGCATTTATCTCTCTCGCATACACACAGATGCATTGAGGGAAAACCTCCCATTTGTTCCTATGTGAGTGCCCCCCTCCGGCAAGGGGTTTCATCCCTTTATCTCCCACTGCAGTACTTATCCAGATGAAGTTCCTGTGCCTCCAATCTGCTGCACTTCTGTGATAGCTTGGGAGACAGAGAGCTCGCTCCACCAGGGTTTGAAATTAGCGGGCACCAGTCACATTTTGCAATTGGCCTTTTGCAACTTGATGATGTCCAGGCGCCACTTTTGGTGCCTAGCATCTCCATCTGTCTTTGTTTTTTGCTGCTGCTGCCCCGCTGCCAGGTGACCTAGGTGTTTGGCAGGGTAGAGAGGTAGCAAAAGACTTGTATTTTGTTGCCACACTACACTGCAGACCTCCTGAGTCACCCAGCAGCAATTTTAATTTTTATTGGTGGGGCTGCCTGGTCTGGTGGTGGTGGGGAGCAATAAAAATGGCCCACTACACATTTTGGTTTGGCACTCACATGGCTCCTAGTATTCCTATCCCAGTTTCTAACACTGCCCTCCACAGCCAGCCCAGGAGCCAAGAACAAGAGGCTGTGGAGGCTGGATGGGAATCCTCTGACGGCCAGATGTGGCCCACAGGCCCAAGGTTCTCTCATTCCCAATTTGATTGATTTCTCAGGCCAACCCCGCTGTCCACACGCACAGTGTCATTAACAGTGCAGAATTTTCAGCTCCATGCCCTCCAAATTAAAGCTGCATTAAGAGCAGCAACCAATAGCACATTGACAAGGGATCGCTTGCAGAAATGGACAGAGCCCACCGCCTTCGTGAATCACATATAACAAGTAGTCATTTAGTTTGAAGGCCGTGGCATCCAAACCGGACAGTTACAGGGACTTCTAAGGCCACCTTAAAAAAATAGCAAGAAAACCAGACTTATGTGCACACCATTATCAACCACACTGGTCCCTAGATCGTTCCTCCCACAATAAAAGCCCCGCATGATGGGCCCTTTTATGAAGCAGTCTTGGAGTGCTCACCCTTTGGACTGGCCATTGGCTCTGTTCTCAGCAAACTTGAGTTCCACCACATCATAAACACCCACAGAACGGATTATTCGGGTCAGCTGCTGGTCAGTTGTCCACTATGTATGAAGAAGCAGAAAATTACATTATAACCTGAAACCTTTTAGAGAACCCACATCATCTTATATTAGTAAGAGAACTCATCCTTCTCAAGCTCCTATACTGTTCCTGGTATAGTCTAATGAAGGAACATTTGATTAAACCCCTCCCACTACAGTCACTTTTGGAGCTGCAGATGTGTGAGCACGTACATGTGTGAACATGTATCTTCCTAGAAGATGAAAGTTCTAGACAGACCTACGTAATTGAAAGAGCAGCAGCAGCAATCCCTTTCCCAACACATACCACAGGTATTAAAGAGAACTGCATGCACTTAGGGCAGTGATCAGTCTACACACCCTAAATCATGACACAGCAGGCCCAATATGAATTACTCAGGTCCTAAGAGATTCATTCATAGGAGAAAACTCTCATACCTGTATGCCAGCTACAGAAAATTTTGTGAAAATGTCTCTATCATGGCGTTTTAAGGGCCTCAATTCTACTATTATCATATTTTCTGATGTATCTTAAATGTGTTAAATCCTCTTCTCTTAAAAGCTACCCTGCTAATGCAAGAGCATCATATTCTCCAACTCTGAGATGTGTTGCTTTTTAGCATAGTACGGAATACTATGTTGCTGTAGCTTATTTATTTGAAGCCACTGTTGAGTCTTTGTGAGAAAAGCAGGATAAAAATGTCCTAAACAGAGCAATGTGTCATAACGAACAATGCTTCTAGTTATTTATCCAATGTGTTGTGAGGACTGAGGTTGGCAAGCAGCATAAAACCTACCCACCCACATGGGGCTCTATACTGTACTCTATTAAAGAACAGTGCATCTGCAGTAAGATTAAAGTGCAGATGCAGCCTTTCCACCCAAATGTTTTGTTTTTGTTAGGCCCTTTACTTTCTGCTCCGATTATGGAACGCACTCACCCAAGAGAAGCTGCCTACATAAACAGCAGCCCTCTTATTACGCAGCCCACTGTAGGTATACAGGATAGCAGGTGATTTGCTGTTTGGCTTAGGAGACTGCTCTTGGCGGTTTTCGGGTGGTGGCTCGGAGCTGCTAGGGCAACTTTCAGAAGGTTGTGAGCTGGCAGCTAGCACGTCGTCATATAGATCCATCTGGTCAGCATTACTAAACTCAGAGTCCTAGAAGACACAAGATATCACTGAGCACACGCAGAGGCAAAGGAGGGCCAATTCTCCACATTAGTTCTTGTCGTAACAGAATAGCAGCACACCTATATCAAATAATAATTTTCTAGAATTTAAGTAATAACGTAAAACCTGCTTCTCAAAAAGAAGCATGCTCTTTTTGCTAGTTGCAAGGAAGAGCAAAGAGTATAGTAGGACTAGCTATTTCATGTAGCCCCAAGCTCCCCATCATTTTCTCTGAGATGAGGAGAATGCATGTTTCATTGCCATCTATTACTGCACAAGACGTTTTGCCTCTCCATTCTTTGTGGAGGACTGGGTAATCGATCCACATTTTTACATCTCCCCTCCCCCAATCTACACTGTGTGCAGACCCACCACATTTTCCTCACTGCTCCAATGAGCGGTATTTCCTTGTTGCATATATGCAGTGAAGGAGACTATCACATATAGCATAACCACCAACCTCTATAAGAGGCCACTCAACTTGGCAGAAAGGCCTCTTGGTTTCTTTCCCTATTTTGGATTATTTGAGCAGTATCATGTTGCAGGCTGTTCATGAAAGGTGATCAGGTTGTGTCAAGATTTATACTGAACTCCACTAGAAATCAGCCTCTACATTTTTCTTCAGAGGAGTTAGGTATCATGCAGTACTATTTCATCCTCACAACATTTAAAGAATCACTATCAGAAGCAAACAATTATAATGAAACTCTAATGATATTTCACTGGTCTTCTGAAAATGTAGTTACAGTCTTCTGTGATTCACACTGCAATACTTTGCTAGCTAAAAAAATGCACTGTAAAAAAATTCTAATACATGAATATGCACATTATGCACACACATGTATAATTCCTATCAGCCTAAAGTTATCTAGAAGATGGAATGCAGTAACAATGGGATATAAACGACTAAACACACTCTCTCTCTCCCTCTCTCTATATATATGAAATCCAGTATTATGTAGAGTGGTATATAAAATTTTCATCTTCCCATGCAACATAATCTGGCCCAATTTGTATACACAGCAGCAGTTAGAACATAAAGCTTGTACTGCCTTTTAAAAACAGGGTTATTTTTCAGATTTTTTCCTCTTTTCCTTTATGCCAGTTTTAATGTGTGTGTCTGTTTATATACTCAAAGTCGCTTTGTGTTTCTCTGGTAAAAAAGCAACTAATAGATTGAATAAATAAAACAAATACACGTTACTATTACTGTAATTCACAGATTATTGTAAAGTATGGCTTTCCACCGGAAGGATTCTTCAATGTTTTAAACTAGCAAGACTGCAAAAACTCATGCAGGATATAAACAATCAAATTCTAGCATTTGTTATGGGTTTGAATTCAACTATTTATCATATGTTATCAAGAACATCAGAATTCTGGCATGTACTGAATCATGGTCACTGTCTTAATTTCAGATGGATGTGCTTAACTCCGCTGAAATGAATCAAACTTTTAATTGCAATTAGCCTGTTACATAGTTTTCAATGGGCTTTAGCATGAGTATGCTAAATTGGATTAAAGTCAATATATTGGGATGCAGGTCACAACCATTTGTTGGTTTCATAGAACTAGTGATATGCTTGTTACATTCCAATTATCTAGAATAAAAGAAACTTGGGTGTTTCAGACCATTTTAAACATAGCAGCAGCTCCTGCTTCAAGCAATCTTTATAAAGTCAAATACTGGGAAGTCTTCAAGTAGAAAGTAGTACATGCTACGAAAAACTTACTAGCAGTAGAAATAGTTTTACATAGTAGTACGAGACAAATCCGCAATAAGGAATGGATATTACACATAAGAAAAAGAAAAGTTACTACTAACAAAATGTTATCAATTAAGAACAGCAATGATACAGCGGTACCTCGCAGGACGAATGCCTCGGAAGATGAAAAACTTGCAAGACGAAAGAGTTTTTCGTTTTTTGAGTTGCTTCACAAGACGATTTTCCCTATGGGCTTGCTTTGCAAGACAAAACGTCTTGCAAGTTTGTTTCCTTTTTCTTAAAACCATTAATACCAGGGTGCATCTGTGCTTCGCAAGACGAATAATCTCACAGAATGAATTAATTTCGTCTTGCGAGGTACCACTGTATTAAAGGGTGATAGGAAAATCAAGTCACTTCAACATTTTCAAGCTATCAGCACTTAATTCTATTTTTAGGATACCTCTTAAATCTGCCAAAGCAGAAGATTGGAAACTTACTTACTGTTAGCTTTCTGACATCAAGAAAAATATATTTAGATTTCCTCAGTAAAGACCACAGTACAGCTTGTGATACTACTCACTTTCAACTAAACTAAGACAGTAGGGGCACAAAACCACCCTAGCCTTGTAGCAAATACTGACTGCCATTGCAAGGCAATGAAAAGCCCACACCATCAATGTCCTCAATAGCCTCCAGGAACCTAGGGCAGAATCACATAAGCTACAGGGGAGGAGAAAACAGTGCATATCCAGCAACACCACCCACACATATACTACAAAGTAGTTTCCTGATGACTTATCATCAGGAACAAGGGTAGTGGCTGTTGATGATGCTATTGAAACCTTCCAAAGATCATGTTAAATGTGTTTGCAAGCATCATGTGAGCAAGACCTGCACACTCTTGGTTATCTGGTCATGTCTCAAATAGTTAACAGCTTTTATTTTATTTGCTGTATTTCTGGGCAGTTTTTGAACCATGCAATAGGCCTGACACAAGAGTTCTTCCCTACACACAATACAGTATAGTCTCAATAAATTATACAGACCTATTTATTTTCAGTAACTTCCCCACAACACCTAGAGATTCTCTTTCCACTGGCCACGGTTCCCAAGGAGACAGTGCTACATGTTGTGTCTCTTCAGACTCAAACTGCATTCTTTTGATACTACAATGCTGATATCCACCTTTTCAAGGCAAGAGGGAATTCCAGAGTTTATTCATTTCTAATTCCACAAATAGAGAATTGATGATTTACACAGTTTCTCCCTGCATCCTAGATGGCTCTCAATTTTTTTCTTTTTTGCCAAACAATATTTATTGGAACTTGAAAAAGTGAATCAAGACCATTAGATGCAATTGGTATTCCAAAGACACAACAGCATACAATTTCTTTTTTAGCAGTATAGGAAAAGATTTGGGGTCAATTTTTGTTTTACCCCTACACCCTAGTACTTCCAAGTGAATCAGGAACTGTTAAGACATTTTGTAGAGTGAGTTTTAAAACCTTTGGAGTAAGAAAAAGCTCTGTATAGGAAATATGCAGCTGGAATTTCACCGGCTTCATACTTTGCTTTTCATTACTTTGGACCCTTTTCAAATTTGAAATATGACTATCTTATTTCTTTTTACAATCAGAGTAAAGCTCAATTCCATGGAAAGCCCGACCCTTTTCTTCAAAATTTAAATGCACGAGGCTTCATCAAGAGTTTCCCTTCATTTGTGGAAGGAATGGCTCCTGCTGGAGGGAGGCCAAGATGGCCATTTTTGCTGATTTCCTCCTCCTGCTACCTCCCATGCGGTTCCAAAGGATCTTCCTCAACACCCTCGCCTCAGAGAATTTTTCAGGGGGCAGGAAGCATCAGTGGAGATTGCTTTTCCTTTCCTCCAATGGGAGCACAGATTGAGTGAAGTTCTGGCTGCAGGAACTCTGGACGCAAGCCACAGTATGTGCTTCTTTACTTTTGCATGGCACAGAGGCTTTGAATTCTCTACAATGTGTATTTTTCATGAAGCTGCATTTGCAACACATTCTTGTTTGCACTCTGAATCTGCAGAGGAAACAAATAGTTTGCTGAAACTTTGATCAAATCTTTAGCCTACTTCCATACATTAAGATTTCCATTTCCAAAACTTTATCCTAGAACACAGTGCTAAATTATTGGCTCAATTTATTTATTGTAATTTACAATTAATTTATTGTAAAAACCTATGTCCTGCCTTTAAGGGGGGGAAATTGAATCAGGGTGGTTTCCAAAACAAAGTTTCATACAATGTAAAAACATAAAAGAGCAGGAATTCTAAAAAATAGTGGTAATGAGCAATTGTTAACATGCCAGGTTGAAGAAGATAAGTAATTCCTGAAAATCACATAAGGGCACAACATTAAACAAATTAAACTGAGAGTGGGGAGAAGGCAGTCAAAAGTCTTCTTAAACAGTCATGTTATTGCCTGCTACTTAAAAACAATCTCATTGGGTAAGGTATTTAATAAGGTGTGTGCCACTACTGAAAAGGCTCTAAGTTGACAAAGGCCTCCAGATGAATCCCTACATACAGTAAGCTCACAGGCTCTTGGTCCAATTGTTCTTGTTATTTAGTCATGTCTTCTCTAGTTCTTCAGTGGATTCTCTTATGGACAAGAAAGCTTGCAGGCAACTTTTGCATCTCTGGGTCCAAAGGTGTATTCCCACATCCATGTAATACTACTGCACTAGTGAAGTTGTGGTGTGCTGCTAATGCTGCTAAGAAGGAAGAAAAGGAAACTAATGGAAAAAATATGTTGCTCATTAGCATTCTATCCAAGGACCATGAGTGTACATTGATAACCATCATACTACCTCATAGGAAACAGCACACACCCTCCACCGTTAGACAAGCATGAATAACCCTCCTGCCAAAACACACAGGGACAGAACTCTGAAATGAAATGGCTAGCATATAAAGACAACCCATTGAAAAGCTATGGGAACCAAGTTACTCTTAAACAAGGGGAAATAACATGGGCAGCAGCATCCATTACATCAGAACCCACTCCAGAGAGGATCTGGGACTGGGCCATAGCTGAAAGGTAGAGCATCAGCACTGCATGCAGAAGGTCAATCCCTGGCATACCAGATAGGGCTGGGAGATACCCTTATCTGAAAATTCAGAGAGCCACTGCCAGTCACTGTAGACAATACTGAGCTACAGAGACAAATGGTCTGATTTAGTATAAGGCAGCTTCCCATGTTCCTCAAGCCGAGGTTCAGGTACAGCCCCAACTGAAAAAAAGAGCATAGCTAATCATCATACTCTTGAACAAGCACATGGAATCACAAGGTGCCACACACCAAACACGTAACAAGACTCAGTACATAAACTATTCTGAAATACATGTATTAAAAAATATGAGCTCTATGCACACAACCTGATCAGACTGGTAGGGCAGATCATGAACTGGGAATTCAGCATCTAATGTGAAGACAGTTCCCTGCTATCCATAGTGGGAAAAACACGTGATAACCGACAAGTTTTGCACCATGGAAAGGAGCCCTACTGCTACACAAATGGAACATTTACACCTGCACCTAGCTCACATCTGTCAAAACCATTGTGGTGGTGCAACTCTGCACTTGTGTAGCAGCCAGAGATGTCACAACCATGGCTATGGGTGAGATTCAAATAAGAAAAAGAAAGGAAGAAAGGGCAGGTGTCCAATGTTTACTATGTTTTCAGGCTCTCCAGAAGCAGCCTGTCTCATTGCTCAGTACACAAACAGCTAAGACGTTCAACTCCTGTACTTACAAAAGGAGATGCACACTAGTAAGCAGGTTCCCATGAAAGGTAAGCAGTGTGGGGAATAAGCCATACATAGTAGCAAATACTGTACCCCACCACAAAACACCACCATCCAAGTTGAAGTTGCTATCCACAGCCAGAGTACGCCCCCCCCCCACTGCCTCCAGGGGAGCTCCATCCATGTATACAGTGAAGAAATGGGGAGTACATTTTCACTATTCTTCTTATCCTGCAACAGATCAAGTGTGGCTGACGACATCATTGGCAATACATGATGAAGAAGCAACTATAGGCCTATAAATACTGTTCTTTCTTTCTCGCCGTGTACACTGATAAGGTCACATTCAAATCATACATTTAAAGCACTCTTGGTGTGCTGAAAGTTGTTAGGAGACTCTTATTCCCCTCCCATAACTTCAATTCCTAGAGTTCCCTATGCAGAGGGGCTGATTGTTAAACCACTGTGGGAACTGTGGTAGCTCTGTGAGGGGAATGGGGATTTCCTAACAATTCTCAGCATGCTTAATAAACGACAGCTCCCAGAATTCTTTGGGAGAAGCCATGACAGTTTAAAGTGGTATCACAGTACTTTAAAAGTATGCTGTGAATGTGACCTAAATCTATCCACTGGGGAATAAGCCAATATGGGTGAAGACTGGGTAAGCACGCATTAAAGAGGAGTGGCTAAAGGTATACAGAATGAAGTGTATGGTAGGCAGAAATACTACAGGAAATAGACATAGCACACACAATGAATGTGCACAAAAGTCATATAAAGTTTTTAAATTATGTAACCAATACCTGAACAAGAGGATTTGGTCCTCAATATATTTTATGTTTCTTCTCTTGCCACAACTAGGAATTCCAAATAAATATATAAAACATATTTGTCTGAAAGCTATAATGGTGTCATCTACACCAGTGATTTGTTGTAATTAAAACTTTTTCAGGGTAGAACACCTTCGCCAGAACAGATTACCAAGTTTACAAGAACAATCCTTTACTCTAGAAAACTATTGTAGAAATATGAAAACCTCTTATAGATAAAATTAATTCATTACATACTCGTATTATACTTCTTTTACTCTTGATAGGGAACAGAATATTTAAAAATGGGGTACTATAGGCAGAATACAATAAATTTTCCCAGATCAAGTGGAACATTTAACATACACCCCATGCCTTCCAGAGACAAGCATCCATCCATCCAATGCTCCCAGAGATGAAATGTGGTCATTACCTAGAGCCATGCAGTCAGAAAAAACAATTAGTGCAGCAGCAGAAACCCTGTGTGATGTTGCAACAACTTCACCAGCATTCATATATTCAAAATTACTGAAAACAGTGAAGTGCCTTTGCACTAGTTGTGAATGCAAGATGGCATGTACATGAATACACCTGAATGTACACCTGACATTGGAGGGAATTAGCACTGGGCACCCCTAACGTCAACCCAAAAGAGGAAATGTTCCTACACATTCCAAACCAAGATACAGAAAAGCTGACATATAGGTATTAATCCTCTCTTGTAGACCAATCAATCTAGTGCTATAACCACATACAGGGATACACAATGAGCATAAACTAGAACCCTTGTGAAATGAAACTTATGCATAGTAGTAAATAAATCAACAGGAAAGAATGGGTGTGACCAGGAGTTAAGGATGGGACAAAATGGAGATGAAATGCTGCTGCTTGGAGGTGGCAAGATCAAACTTGGGACCTTGGCAATATAAACTATATGCTTTATCTTTACCTGGAGTAAGGACTATGAGTATTGCACATGTAGGAAGCCTGTGACCCACCCAGATGTGCTTAACTACAATGCCCACCATCCCTGAGCACTAACCATGTGGCCCAGGATAGAAGGTAGCAGTGGGAGGCCTAAAGCATATGGAGCTATACGTTCCTCAGCCCAGGTTTGTAGGAATATCGGGTGCTGGTTTAAGGCAAGTCAGACCACTGTCCATATAGCTTAGTATTTGCTAGACTGACTGGCAAAGGTTCTCCAGGGCTTCAGACAGCAGTCAGTCACTATCTGGAGATGGCAGGGACTGCTCTTGGGACCTCCTGCGTGGTTTGTTGTGCTCTGCCACTGAACAATGCCACTAAAGGAGTTATTATGAACAAACTGGCTGCTGGTTGCCATGTTTCTGTGGTTACAGTATAATTCTGTTCAGTGTAAGTTTGGTTCCAGTCCTACTGCTTATGGAATTGCACGGCCTTCTTAATATTCTATTTAAAGTAATACGTAAACACACACTTAAAACACATGTGGGTGTTTATTTCTATTTATTTATTTATGTATTTATAATCCACACTTTCATCAAAATATACCAAAGTGGTTAACAGCATATAAAAATAAAAGCAGCAAAAAGCATCAATAAAACATCATTAAAGAGAAAAATTGTATGGCAAAGGCCTGTACTGTTTAGGGTAAGTACCTTGAACCTAGGCAGGAAAACAAACAGGCAACCACAACAGCTCCCTCAGCAGAAGAGTAGTATGTTGCTCCTTTGAGCAGTCTGGCCACTGCATTCTGCACAAATTGAAGCTTCCGGACTAGATAAAGGGTAGCCCCACATAAAGTGTGCTACAGTAATCAAGACTTGAGGATTGAAATCAATAGGGAATAATATACACCACAAACCAGATTTGATTTCTAGTGCAATGCACTCTCACACAAAGTTAA
The DNA here is from genome assembly GCF_964106915.1 of Podarcis gaigeae. Lineage (NCBI taxonomy): Eukaryota > Metazoa > Chordata > Lepidosauria > Squamata > Lacertidae > Podarcis > Podarcis gaigeae. The sequence continues at coordinate 80,974,795 of NC_139678.1, read as the reverse complement.
TACATCAGACAGAAAAGGTTATCCTGTCTTCCCACTTCTTTCTCCCATTAAACACAGTCATTTCAATAACTAAGATGACCCAATTTATAATTGTAACAAAAAATATTAGGTATAAGCAGGCATGAAATGTAGAACTGTAAGGTGGACTAAAGTTGTTGTTACCTACACCCCTAACATCACTTAATTGTTCACTTTTTAGGCTATAAAGAATATATACTGTGGGCAATGTGTGCACAAAACTGAAGATCTTTTCCTATGAAGGTGCTAGTACTGCCTGTGATTAACTGCGTAATTGCCTGTCAGTTTCCATGTTTAATTTTTTTGTGTCAATGTGGTGCGGCGAATGGGACAGAATACTATGTAACTTGAAATCACATATGCAGGAGCTACTGTACCAACCATCTTGGTCTGCTCACTGACCCAGGTTACATATTTCTAAAAGATTCAGCATCCTCAACTGTTATGTTAACTTGATTCCAGGAAGGCACCTCTCACTTGAGAGACTACGTAGACTAACATGCTATTACTTTCTATTTCTATCATGCTGTAACTTCCTATTTCTTTTTTTAAAAGGAAGACTTCATACATTCCAAAACACACACGCACAAATAGTGATTCAACATTTCTTCCAACATGCATTCATTTGGTTCATGATGTTTTCTTTCCTGTAGAGTAAAACAATTCACACCAATTGGCAAATGTGAGGAGTTTATTAGGAAATCTCCAGTTATAACGCTGATTTAACACTATTCACTTCTCACTCAACAAACTTTTCACACAACGGAATTTGCTTCTACAGAGATTTTCGTATTTCTACCGTGAAAGGAAAGGATGCTCCAGCAGCCTAACAACGCACCTGAGGACAAACCTCTCTTTTGAGACCTCAGCACGGGCCGAAGTTTCGGGGCTCGTGGAGAGTTCGCCTCTTCTTCTAGCGCTCACCTGCCGCCCTTCCACATCCCGCCGAGACGGTGGCGCAGCCCTTACGCCCACCCAGCGGGGTCCGCAGCCGCGCTCACCTGGTTAAACTCTTCGTCGGCGTAGATGTCGATGAGGTCCACTCCTTCCGACATATTTCTCCAGGGGAGCCGCCGAGAGAACCGGGGGTGGGGGGAGAAGAAAGAGCCGCACTGCGGGGGTCACAGAGCAAAGAGAAGGGGGAAGGAGACGCAGGTTAGTGAGATCGCCGCCTCACGCGGCCGCCGCCGCCGGCAGAGCCCAGGCCCGTTCCCGCGCAGCCCCGCTCCGCCGAGGATCCCGCGCAGGCGGCCCCGCCCCCCTCGCCGCCTCAGTGCCACTCGGACGACGGGACCTTCCGCCGGCAGCGGAGAACCCGAGAGCCGGGCCGCCCCCGCCTCCCTCCCCGCTTCCCCTCCTCCGCGGGCCGCCATAGCTGCGCGCGCCTGGACGCTCGCGCCCGCCATCGCCTCCTTTTTCCCGCGCTGCGACGGAGACACGCCGCCGCCGCTGCCCACTTCCCCCGCGCTCACCCCGGCCACGAAGCTCCGACGCCTCCCCGGCGCCGCTCGGGGCCCGTTATACTGCTCAAGGCCTAGCAATCCCAGGCAGGCCCAAAACGCGCGCGCGAACCCCCACCCCCCCTCGTCCTCGGCCGCCTCCTCCCCTCCTCCTCTCACCGCTACAGCCAGCGCCTCCTCCCGTTGCCCCGCCCCTTCCTCCCTGCCGAGACCCGCCCCTTCCGCAAGGCCCGCCCCTTCCGGCCTGTTGCTGTGCCGCCTCTCGCAGGAGTAAACAAAAACAGAAAAGGCCCCTCTCTGTAGGCGGCTTTTCCGAAGCGGGCGTGGGAGGCCGAGAAGTGGCTTTAGGGCGCATGCGTTGTGGAGAAACTGAGAGGCTTCCGTAGCGGCCTCTGTGTCTATGGTGGGCCACGAAGGGTAGAGCGGCTGCGGAGGAAACCAGGATGGCGGCTCTGAGCGTTCGCGTGAGTAAAGGGAGATGCACGTTATGTACCTAGGCATTTGTTGAATTCGTGTCCCCCGCTTCGCCTCCAAGGAGCTCAGGGTGAAGCGCATAGGCTTCCTGGCCCCACAACACCAACCCTGCGAGGTGGACTAGGCTGAGATTAAGAGGCAGCGACTGGCCCCCAAGGTCACTGGCCCCCTGAGCGTCACGGCCTCCCCGAGTCCTAGTCCGACTCCCTAACCGTCGCACCAGCAGGGGCTCCGGCGCGTTCGCGTAGTAACGGAGTGGTGGGTCGGACGCTGCTGCTGCTGCTGCCCTTGGTTGCCTGACGCCGTTTCCCTGCCTGTTTGTCTCGCAGCGCCTCTTTCTGCTCCCTGCCTGCGTCCTCCGCTCGTCCAAGTGCTGCTACCGCGGGGACTCTCCCTCCGACTCCGGGCGGGATCTGCTGGAGATCCCTCTGCCGCCTTGGCAGGCCCGGCCCCACGAAGCCCCGGCGAGGAAGCGCGCGAGGCTGCTGTACGAGAGCCGTAAGAGGGGCATGCTGGAGAACTGCCTCCTGCTCAGGTGAGCCGTCGCCTTCTGTTCTGCCTTTCCTAAACCTCCTCGTTGCTTGGACTTGTTTCCTGGTAACCATGGACTTGTTTCCTGGTAACCATATTAAGAATCGAGTCTTTAAATATTAAAACATTTAATATTAATATTATAATTGCTATTTCATTTTATAATGTATATAAAACAGAGATAAGAATGATGAAACTACCGTATGTTCTCTGGGCAGTTTAAACTGATAAAATGCAACTGGAAATTTAGCTGAAAAACAGTGAGTACAAAATCATTGTTGTCTACTTTCTCCATATTGTGCATCATTTTAGAAACCTACATTTTTGAAAAAAGAAATGTTGCTCTCTCTTTGCACTTGGAAGTACCCTTATCCAAGGACAGCGCTAGGAAGCATTGTTATGAAATATTGAAAATCAGCTTATAGAGGAAAAAGGAGAAGATTGTCCATTCTGTTTTCTCTTGGTTATCAAGGGTATAGTCAGACATTGGTTTATCTTGAACTGGTAGAGGGAACCTGGGGCTGAATGTGGTCTCCCCTCTGAGCCCCTCTATCCAGCTTCTGGGACTCTTCTCCAAAGGCCACACCCCTCAGTAGCCCTGCTCCTCATTGCTTTTGCCTGGACCTTGAACTGTAATAATGCCTTTTGTTTGTCTGAATGGGTGTGCAGAAATTTCTGACACTTGCATAGCCAGAATGTAGTATATTTATTACATTGTGGCATTTTTTTCTACCTCATCTGGTTTTCCCAGTATGCTGTTTTATTGTTTCCATAGTTTCTTTGCCAAAGAGAATCTGAATCGAATGAATGAGCAACAGCTGGATCTTTATGATCGCCTGATTAATGAGCCCAGCAATGATTGGGATATCTACTACTGGGCAACAGGTAAAGCAAAACACTGTATTTTGGGGTCACTTGCTATTGGCTCTTATGTGACTTGGGGGGCGTGTCTTATGCTGGGCATTTCACAATATAAAAACTTAAAAATATACAACATAGTAACAAACAAAAACAATAACCCCCCTGCACACAGTTAAAAAGGCCAAAGACCTGGGAGAACGGGAATGTTTTTACCTGATGCCTAAAGATATGTAAATGAAGACATCAGGCAAGCCCCTTTGGGGAGAACATTCCACAAGTGGGGAGCCGTCACAGAAAATGCTTGTTCTCGTGTTGCTGCCCTCTGACAACCTGAAATACAGTTTTAGCTATGAGCAGGGTCTAAAAATTGTCATGTTCACCATATAAACATTCCAACTCTAGCAGTCAGGCTGATCAAGAGTATAACTAATGTATACTCTACCTTTAAAACATATGTATTTTTATTTGCAGTAAGCCCTTTTTGAATTTAGTAGAACTTAACATCCTCCTTAACAAGTATAGTTTTAGGTTGCAGAACTGCTGTATAGTTAATGATAATATAGTGGTACCTCAGGTGAATAACTTAATTCGTTCTGGAGGTCCGTTTTTAACCTGAAACTGTTCTTAACCTGAAGCACCACTTTAGCTAATGGGGCCTCCTGCTGCTGCTGCTGTGCCGTTGCTGCGCGATTTCTGTTCTCATCCTGAAGCAAAGTTCTTAACCCGAGATACTTTTTCTGGGTTAGCAGCGTTTGTAACCTGAAGCGTCTGTAACCCAAGGTACCACTGTATATTATATATTTTATGGCAGCGGTGGAGAACTGGATCTGGCTAGTAGGCTAATACTCTGCTTCCCATGGGCCAACTTTGACAGATGCATGGGACCACCCAACTGTCAGTCACCTGATGGCTTAATACATCAAATGACACCTATCAACATTCAACTGGGTTACTATACAACAATCTTCTTTGAAGATGCACTTTCAGCACCAATTAGCTGACGAGCATTACAGGGAACCTTTGAAGTCCATTTGGAGGTAGCAATTAGGATTCAAAGTGTTTGCTCCAAACAGCTAGTTGTTTTTTCTCTACAAAGAGGAAAATGCTCTGTTTGGAGTGCCACTGAATCCCAGCAGGGCTCCCTGTCTGCATTAATCAGCTGATTGGTGCTGACAGAGAACCCTTCTTTCAAAGAAATAATTGAGAACTCACTTAAACTCCTGATTGTTCTTTTCTTGCTCATACCTGCCCCATTTCACTTATGATGTCTTGTGGGTTGTGGGCAACAGCCTCATGCGACCTGCACCAGCCTAATTAGGTCCACGGGCTGAGACTTCTCACTGCCATTTTACAAGAAGTTCCAAAAACATTCTTGCTCCCTGACACATAAAAAATGTCTTTCGTTTGTTTGCAAAGCAAGCATTCCATTTTGTTTCCTTTTCTGTACTTAACACACTAACTGGGATGTCTTTGAAATGGGGCTTGACAAATAATTTTAAGTCCAGTGACAAAATGATCTTGGAAAACCTACTAGATCTGTAGACTCTCTAGTTCTGAGCAGGGGTAGCCAATGTGATTTCATCCAGATTTTGCTGGACTATAACTCTTATCTTTGTTGGCTGGCACTGATGAGTTGGAATCCAACATCTGGTGGACACCTCAGTGTACAGAATCGTCAGACATTGGTAGCAGAGCTTATACTGTTGTTTCACTTCTTCCTTTTTTTCTCCCCAAAGAAGCAAAGCCTGCTCCAGAAATCTTTGAAAATGAAGTCATGGAGATGCTTAGAGAGTTTACCAAAAACAAGAACAGAGAAAAGAGACTGCAACAACCAGATCTTGAGTATCTTGTTGAAGCTTCACACTGATCTTGTGGTTTCTGGAGAAGGCCATACAGTCTGGACATCATTTGAAACCTAGAAGCACACACTGTGGTATTCAGGCCTCTTGAGTCCCACTCTTGTGAATGGTCGTTGTTTTCCATGCTTTACTTATCTGTAATAAAGCTTCAGTGCTTTTTTTCTTGAAGACTAATTGCCCCCCAAAAAGGATGTGTGGTCCTTTAGATACTTGGTTATAGCTCCCATTAAATTCATTGCAACACTTATGACAAGACAGGTATAGAAGTGTTAACAGAGTACCTTTTCTGACTCAGAATGCACTTCAGCAATCCCACTGGTATAGGACTGCAGGGTGATTGATAAAAACAAAAGGCATTGTTGTGTGTTCTGGTTCATTGAGAAATGCACATGGTTGTTAAATTATACATAAGAAATCACAGTTGTACCTCAACTCCTGAATGCCTTGAGAGTCGAACGTGTCGGCTCCTGAACGATTGAAAACTGAAAGTGAGTGTTCTGGTTTTCGAATGTTCTTTAGGAAGCCAAACATCTGATGGGGCTTCTGCGGCTTCCGATTGGCTGCAGAAGCTTTCTGAAGCCAATCAGAAGCCGCGCTTTGGAAGTTGAACGTTTCATAAGTTGGATGGACTTCCGGAACAGATTCTGTTCGACTTCCAAAGTACGACCCTCCCAGCTGATGTCAAGGCAATAAACAACTATTTTACTTTTAAAAGACAACTGAAGGCGGCCCTGTTTAGGGACGTTTTTAATGTCTGACACTGTATTGTTTTTAATATTCTGTTGGAAGCCGCCCAGAGTGGCTGGGGAAACCCAGCCAGATGGGTGGGTTATAAATAATAAATTATCATTATCATTATTCTTATACAGCTGTAGTATTATTTTATATTCTGCTCAGTTCCAGGATTCCTGGGCAGATTTTTGTATTGTATGATTCTGGCCAAAAGGTGAACAAATGATTGAGAATCGTAGATTTGTGGAAGTCTATAGTACTCTTTATGCTATAAGTGTATTTTCAATAATGAATGGATTGCAACCCCATATAAGTAATTCATTACTGGACATCTTAGATGCTGAGGGTACATTCCTGAAGCCAATTGCTGGAGTTGGTGCAGTGATCTGACTCCATGCAGTCACATGACAGCAATGGGGTTGCCTCAGGCCTCCCCACAAGTGCAGTTCTGGATATACTTACCAGTTTTCAGCTGTGTCAGCCTATGAACTGGTGGATGTGCCCATCACTTTCTTTCCATTCTGCTTGATAGGTTTATTTGCTACTGCCTTTGTCCAATTGCTACAACCCCTGTGTCCCTAGCCTGGAAGACTTTATTCTTATTCTTAGCCACAAGTATTTTTGCAGGAATTTTGAGACATCAGTTGAAGGCTCCACCAGAACTTGTGCATATTGGTGCTGTTTGTTAGTACATCTTCAGTAGATCAATGAGGCCAACATTAACAAGCTGCATATGGAAGATTTGGTCCTTGCATATTGCCCTCGTGTATGTCCTTGGCAGTGTGTGTGTGTGTTTCTTATTTATTTAAAGATTTTTTAAATCCCACTCTTCAGCTAAAAAAGGCTCGCAGAGCAGCTTACAAATCATTAAAATCGCTATATATGCCCTCAGCCTTACAATCTAAAAATAAATGACACAAAAAGAAATGGAGGGAGCCAGGAGGAAATAGGCAAACTCTGGTTCAAATCCATGCTTTCAAGTTGCTTTAATGACCAGCTGGGATGGGAAAATGCAAGGAAAGGAGGTGCCAAAAGTTACTGATCTCTCAGCTGTCCCAGTGGAGTGGCCCTGCATTCCTTCTCTTCCATCATTGGCAACAGGCAGATGTAATTACTGCTACTCAGTGACAGTGGATGCACAGAGGGGCCTAATTCCTGCATAGAATGGACGGCAGCTCCTATTCTGTGGTACCTTATGTGTTTTTTTGTGGGGGGGAGAAAGTCGTATGTTGGGAATTGTGCCAGGGTCCCCAGCTACCTTAATCCAACTTGGGACTCAAGGTTTTAGCTGGCACTTGTCAGTAAAAACCAGTGGCACATGGTTATAATTCCCCCCCCTGCTGACCCTATCCTTTATAGTCTGTGTCTATTCATTTCACTCCTCTTCCTTCATTTGCTACCGTTTGATATAGTGGTAGCTGCAGCATTAAATGGATGCTGTCTGTCCTTTGTAGTTGTTGTAATTTGATGTGTTTGGCAGTTAGTGAATGCTCACACTGTCTCCCCCCCACCCTCAGATGTAGAATAATTCCCACCCACTTGCTATACCAAGCAAAGTTTAATATAGAAGTACACAATATACTGTTAAACAATGAATATCTCCAACTAAATATTCGAAAAAACTTTCTGGCAGTAAGAGCTGTTCGGCAGTGAAACAGACTCCCGTGAAAGGTGGTGGGCTCTCCTTCCTTGGAGGTTTTTAAACAGAGATTGGATGGCCATCTGTCATGGATGCTTTAGCTGAGATTTTTGCATTGCAGGGGGTTGGACCCCTTCCAATTCTATGATTTATTACATTTTTATACTGCCTTTCATTCAAAGGTCACAGGGCAGTTCTCAACATAGACAAAATGAGAACAAAAAATTAGAAGCTGAAAGTAGAATTTAACTTACAAGAACATTATTTCCCAGAACACAAAAATGTGTGCCATTTGCTGACAAAACAAGATTCTTCACTACAAATTCCTTATTCCAAAGGGGATCACCCTTCCATTTGAAAATTTTATGTGAAATACTTAAAAAAGCAAATAAATCAGCCTATGTCTCTGTTCATAAATTTTCATAAACATACACTGTTTATTCAGTCTGCTTGTATTTCCTTTTTTCACCCAATCAACTGCTAGCATTCGTAGCTGAATGAACTTTAGCTATTCTATTTTTAGAAGTTGATGGTGCAAAAAGAAGAAAACAGTACTGTGTGGCTTGTGTCTAACCCTCTTAGGCTCTTTTCCACTTTTCAGTCAATTGCTGGGAGTCAGGTATTTTCAATACAGGTGTTTGAAATTGTTCTAGGATACATAAATACTTTTTCTTCTGGCCAGCAGTGACTTCTTCAATAATCATATAAGTAACACTTTCAGACACCCAGGGGTTTCTGCAGAACATGTTTTATGTAATGTACTTTTTAAAATTAAAAAATCCAATTAAAACTTGCTAGCTGTGTGACAATTTGAAATACAGCTTGGCCCTCCTAGAGTTGGTTCCCCCCCCCCTCCCCTTATCACACAGAACGTTAAAAGTCTTGCTTAAGGTTACATGTTTCTTTGCAGCCATCTAGTCTATGGCATTACCTTTAAACTACCACATGGTGTCATTATAAGCATGTTGATGATGTTTCCTCAATACTAAATATTCACATGCAGGCTTGATCAAAAGTGATGTGTAACTTACATATTTTTAATTTTGTACGCTCAGAGATTTTTCTTCCGTGTCAGAGTTCAGATTGCAGAGATTCTGTGTCAAGCAATGCCACATTCAATGACATGAGTAAAATATAACACAAATACACTTATTTTAGTCCTAGGTAAGCAACAGAATCCTACAGCACCAAAACTGAGCTATCTGAAACCCGCAACTCATATTGATAAGACTTTACAATAACATTTCAATATTATTTCGCAGATACAAATGCAGAACATTTGGAGGTGGATAATGGTGGCGAAGGCTTAAATTCTCAAGAGTTGTGTGCTGGACATCTAAAGTTACACTTGAATTACACTGCACAGCTTTAACTGCAGACATTTAGTAGGCACACAGCCTTACGCATGTTCCTTTCTGCCCACTTGGTACTGTTCTGTGTTTTACGGACCTGGGAGCGGTGGCAGCACTGATTTTGGTGACTCTACCTTGTTCAACTGCTGCATACCTCCCCAGCTCCTATCTAGTAGCTCAACTTGAATACAATGGGACAATGGCTCAGGAAACACACAGACCTCAACCCCTCAAGGGCTATATTTAGGAATCCAAATAATCAGAACCATTTCATCTACGTATTGGGCATGTGTGCCCAGGGCCCCTGCAGTTGCTCCCAATACCCTCTGAACTATAAGGCCATTGGAAGGAGAGCAATGTTGTCGAGCTAGTTGCTAGGTGCTGGTTGCTAGGTTACATGCTGCTAGACTTCAGCTTTCTGCATTCGTCCGTCAAGTTCCCAACTTCAGTTCTTTAAATAAATGAATGGTTCGTTCCTTTTGGACATCTAGTTCTGCTTGCTACCATCAGCCAGCAAGCAGTGCCTCACTGGTTGGGACAGGTAAGGACAATACCATACTCACGAGGCGAAATGGGGTTGGTGGCTGCAGGCTGCTGTCCATGGTGGATTTAGCTTTCTGTGAGGAAGAAGCATGTTGTCTCACAAACTTCTCTACAGTGTCCTTTGGTCTCCCTTGCACTACACTGGCTCAGTACTTTGACTGGAAGTGACTAGCCAAGGATTTCCCCAACTCTGCAATCTTAAGACCTTTTTGGTTGGAGCTACCAGAGACTGAACTTTAGATCTTTTGGACACAAAACATGGTCTGACCCTGAACTATGCTTCTGTACCTAAGTTAAATAGTCCTTCCCCCGCCCCCTTTTCTGTGCTTGGAAGATTGGAAATATTATTTTTTAGAAAAACAACAAGATAAGGGGCAATGGCTAATTGCTGTTTTTGGAGAATCTGTTAGGATGTGGTCATGTGGTTTAATACCTGATTTAGGTCTTTCTCCTACACTCTGTGCACAACCCTATGTAAGGACACATGTATGCATTTCATTTCTCTTGCTGGGTTCCCAGATATGTATATGCACATGTCTGGTGTGTACAGCAATGTTTCCTACAATGATGGATATTTTCTGAGACCATCAAATTATTCAGGTCAATAGAAACAGAATGGGATTCCCAGTGGAACTGGCTGAATAGGCATTAAAATGGCAAATGCAGTTCATTTATTTATTCCATTTATATCCTATATTTCCACTTAAGGAGCTCAGGATAGTGTATACTGATCAATTCCTCCCCATTTTATCCCCAGCAACCCTGTGTGGTAGGTTAGACTCTGAGGCTGTGGCTTCCAGTCAGCTTAATGGCTGAGCAGGGTTTTCAAGCCTGGTCTCCGAGGTCCTAGTCCAACACTCCAAGCACAACAATGACCACCTATGTGTAAAGTGATGCACGTTGGGGCAAAAAGATCCTATATGCTGATGGGGTCTGAGCTGATGTTGACCAACCAGGAAATGCTCAGTGCAAATGTTGAGACAGCAGCGTGAAAATATTAATTCTGTGTTTGCATTGTTACGAAAGGAAACATCTTCATACAAATATGTGGTGTGCCCACACTTTAAAATACAGTGTGCAGTTCTGGTTGCCTTGCCCAAAAAAGGATACAGAAGAGTGGGAAAAGGCTGGGGAAAGGGGCAGCCAATACAAGCTTTACAAGGAATGGTCCTAGCATTTGGGGACTCTTCATTCTCAAAGTGGAGTATTTTTCATACTGCGTATGGTTAAACCATGGAATTCACTACCAAAAGACAAAGTGATAGCTGCTCGATTTAATGTTTTTTAAAAGGGAATTACCGGTAAATAAATTCATGGAGGATAAGGCTGTCATTGGCATCTAGTCATGATGGCTACATCCTGTCTTCAGGATCAGAGGTAGGATGGTTCTGAATACGAGTGGCTGGGGAATGGTGGCAGGAGGGGTCTATTGCAACCTGTCCTGTTTCCTGGCTTCCCTTGCCCAGGAGGGAACAAGGGAGCCAGCAGCCAGACTAGACAGATGGGCAGAATAGTCTGTAACCACTGTTAATAATTTTGCAGTAGTTCTTATGGTAAAAAGGCATGTGTCCTAGACACATAACTTACTAAGAAGGTAAAAATCTTAGCGTCAGTGTTCCTGACAAAAGGGGCAGTGAATGGCAATAAGTAATTTTCTATCCCATCCCCCCCTTGAAGACAATACACAAAACATACGACCCATGCAAAAGCACAATAAAACTGTGTGTATGCTATACCTCAAAGCAGGAGGAGTCATCTGCAACATTTTCCTATTGTTGTCTCCACCTTCTCCCTGCCTTGCTCCAAAGAGGAGAGCCTCGCCACGTGGGTGAGATGCTGCAGGACTGGCCAAGTAGTGGAGCTGCTGGTCATGGCTGCCAGATGCAGATGATGGTTGGAGCCTCCCTCCCCCGCCCAAGTGGCAGCCATGCTTTACCACATGCCAGGAGGTTATTTATTTACTTGCTTACAAATCACCTACATGTGTCGAAATGATTTAGGGTAGATGTACACCATGTATTTAAAGCACATGCCACACACATGGCTTTCCTTAAAGAATCCTGGGAATTGTAGTTTCCATTTCACGGAGCTGTAATTCAACCATAAAGAACTACAGTTCCCAGGATTCCTTGGGGGAAATAATGTACTGTAAATGTGTGTTGGATTTCCATAGGGTTGGAAGGAACCCCGAGGGTCATTAATTTTATAATGAATGATTTTAAAGTGTTGTTTGTGGTGTACTTTTGTACTGTTTTATTGTTGTTAGCCGCCCTGAGCCTGGCTTCGGCTGGGGAGGGTGGGATATAAATAAATTTTATTATTATTATTATTATTATTATTATTATTATTATTATTATTATTTGAGTCCAACCCCTTGCAATGCAGGATATAATAAAAACAGCTAAAAATTGCTTTTAAAACTAACAATGAAAAAAACCCCTAGAGAGAGGTATTCACTCATATTGCTTTTAAATCTAAGGCAGAGAGAGGCCTCTTCAGCCAGCTGGGAAAGCTTGGTTAAATTGTCTGTGAGAAATTTCTCCAACAAAACAAACATATTTTCAATTGTTTCTGGAATGTGCAAAAAATGGCCTCTGCCATATCTTGACAGAAATGCTGTTCTACAGAACAGGGGCAGCAGCACTGAAAGCCTTCCTCTGAGCTACTGTTAACTGGGATTCTAAGATCTTTGGAACTTGAGGGAGACTCCTGCAGAACACAATAATCTGCTATGTATATAAGAAGTAAGGTGGCCTCTCAACTGACCTATTAACAGGTGCCATATATTTTGTCAAGACATGTATAGCACTTCAGGTGTGTTGGGAGGGTGGAGAAAATTAAAATGGAAAGTTCTCTGTGGTACTTCACAACAAAGCAGTTGAATTTATGAAGGAAAAATAAGAAAAAGTGGTTCGTCACAGCTGCTCACCAATGGACACAAAATGGAGGTTTGGAAACGAATATGGAGCATAACAATTTCCCACTCAGAGGTTATTGTAAATGTGAGGTGGATAGATTGAAAACATGTTGATAATAGTGCAGTGCTACAATCACCACAAGCACTCCTATATTGACAGCAGAAGAACAGCAAGAAAGATGCAATAGAAGAGTTCTAGAAAAAGGACAGGCAGAAATTGTGGGAGGGGTACAGATTAGCTAGTGCTTTGTGTGGAGTGTGCAGAATCCATGTGCTACAGCATGGGGTGGGGACTATCATACGAACTGGTTCCTGATTCATAGAAGAAAGGACACTCACACCCACCCACCCAGTACTGGGAGATCCCTGAACATTTTACCTGATCTTCAGTGTTTCAAATCCTTCTGGAAGCTTTTCTCTAAAAGCCTCTATAAAAAGGAAAAGTGCCACCCTACTCTTGTGTGGTTCACCTCCATTTCAACAGGGATTTCCCTGAGGGTGTCTTACTTGCCAATTGGAACAGAATAGCAAGGTTGAATATTTTTACAATCTTCAGGTAAAATGGTATATTCTGGTACTGTATCTCCATTTTTGTGGAAGGAGTTGGTTCTATTGCTTCACTTGAGCCACAGTGCACCTGCAACCAATAAGGAGCGTTTAAGACCTGACCCTGATGTATTAAGACCACGAATGACCGGGTTTGTATCATTAGCCCCCATTAAAAATCCTGAGTCTGTGACATCACAATGCTGTGTGTGTGACCTCACTGTTTCTAAGGAGACATGCACACAATGCAGATGAACAGTTGCTTCAAGTCAGACTGATTTCTTTATCCAGAGGCTGAACAGCATTCCTGCTATCCAGAATGATTAGTGGTCAATCATCTTCCATTTCTATTCCTCCAGGGAAACCTTTCATCAGTAAATCCACCTCTGTATCTTCAGAGAAGATGGGTCGTCTCCCCCTGGGGATTGTTTCTCCCTATGTAAAAACTAGCTCTGGTGGGTGTATGGACCCCATGAAATTCTACTGTACCAGCTATGGCACAGCTTATGGTAAGGACGTCTTCAATAAGGGAAGGGATTTATTTTATCTGTGGCTAGTTTACTACCCAAAAGGATGGTAGGCTGTTCAGGCATACTGTAATTCTAATCCCTGGTTTGTTGTTGCAATAATGAGATTCAAGCTTCCAACATGTGCCACATTTAGTAACTTTTGATTCTTGATTATTGGGAACCCATGCAAAATAAATTGAAAGCTTTTGTTAAAAAACCAGAAGCCTATTTATTAGGAATTATAGGTACCGACATTCCAAAGGAACAGGAAAGACTTTCATGTATGCGACAACAGCAGCACGGATGCTACTAGCCCAGAGATGGAAAGAAGGAAGAGTTCCTACCAGAGAGGACTAGCAAACTAAGCTGTGAGACTCAGCTGAAATGGCAAAACTGACTGGGAAACTCAGAGACCAAGAAGACAAGAAATCCAAGAAAGAATGTGAAAAGTTAATAATTTATTTAGGAGACCACTGTAAGCAGATGAAAACATTGGCAGGGTTTTAACCCCACTTGTAATGTAACAAATATTATGGACAATATGGATAGATATAAAACATAAGACTATGAAATAATATGCAGTTGGGATTTTTGACATTAGGACCCATGGGGGGAAGTTGCGAGATTCAGAGAAATATCTCTTTATGGATATGTATTTGGCATTGTAATTAATTTGCATTCGTAAAATCAAATAAAAATTATTTCAAAAAAAGAAATTAAGTAGCAAACTACAATGTGCACTGAACCGAAACCCAAGGCTTGTCTGATCCTGGTTTTTCAAGCAAGCACAAACCATGTTTGGATGAAAAGTTTGCTGCAAGCATTGGAAGGTTGTGTGAAGCAAGAAGCCCTTTAGAGTGTTGCATCTGAATGTACCCAGAACAAACAACTCAGTTCTAAACATGTTTGCTCAGGGAGCCACTGAGCTCAATGGACTTTTCTAGGCAGTTTGCTTATGCTGCTACCTCCCATGTATCTCAAGGTTTGGAGTGAAATTCACCTGAGATATACAGTAACTTTTCTCCCAGGCATATCTATGCACAGGTTGTGTTCTTTATCTCAAAGTGCTTTGCCCCTGGCTGGTTCCCAAGCTGCTTACATTCTGTTATAGGCAGTGTCTGCAGTACTGTAATTTCCTATTTTAACTCAGTTGGAAACAGTGAAACATGTCCCTGTTGAAACAACAGGATCACTTGAGTTAGGCCCATCCATGTCCCACTATTGCTGCTGCTTCCTACTAAATCAGCATTGTGCCCCAATTTGACAACACGGTAGATATGCATGCGCTGGGCACACATGTAACAGGGATGCCTCGAGTTAGACACATTTCATGTCAGAACCCCTTACCACAGCCAGGGCTGAGGTACCTGTGCCCTCCAGATGTTGTTGGGCTCCTATCAGCTCCAGTTTGCATGGCCAATATCCAGGGATCATGGGAGTTGTAATCCAACAATGTCTGGAGAGCCACCAGTTCCCCAGCCCCAGCTTGAAGCTTAGATATTATCATAGGCCAAAGCACCAAAGATTACAAGAACGTTCTTGGAGAAACCCCATCCCTTCCCACCTTCTAACCAGCACGAAGCTTCCATCCTCCAGAACTGATTCTTGTAGCGAGAGAAATGACAGTGAGGCCCCCTCCGTCAGCTTGGCTGGCACCAATTCCCTTTTGCCTTTTTCCCTACCAGAGTAGCTTCCATCTGGAGCCATCATACGGGGTGCATTAGGGGAAAAGGTGAGGACCCCTTTATCAGCCTAGCTGAGACAAACTACCATTTGGTTCCTGTCCTCCTGGAACAGCCGCTATTTGCAGCTGCTCCAAAGGGAGGCCCCACGGCATCTCTCTTGATTCGGTTGGGGTCAACTACTGTACCATGAAGCTCCTCCACTCCTCTGCTGTAGTGATCATCCCACCTGAACATTATGTAAAACCTTGCTCCAATCATGCAAGAGTTAGTATACTCAAATTTGCTTGGTTTTCCTTTTCCTTCCCCATCTTTCCTTCTGTGTCATGACAATTAGATTTTAAAAAGTTTGTTTTAAAAAAATGGTCCAGGTGCACCTTATAGACCAACTAAGTTTATTCTGGTGCATGCACACAAAAGCTTATACCAGAACAAATTTAGTTGGTCTATAAGGTCCTACTGGACAATTTATTTTCCCCCAACTGTGTCAGACCAACACGGCTACCTACCTGAATTGACAATTAGTTATTACTTTATATTGTAAACTGTATTGAGTGTGCAGTGGGAAAATGGTGCTTTATAAATGCAGTAAGTAAGTGAAGATATAAATAGGCAATACAAATCTGCCATTGTCTCCCTTTCCTTTGCCAGGTCAAGCAGGGTTTCGTCCTCGGACTAGCATCCACTCTGGAGCAGGATATAAAACCAATTACCGTCCCGTTGTCCACTACAAGCCAAGCCTAGACAAATTAGATAATCCAACTGTGGGGTAGGTATTGGTCGTATACTTTGTGGAAATTAACTGGGATGGTTCAGAACAGGGAAACTGTCTTGTGGTTTGCATACCACCCAACCCGCTGCCCTGCAGACGTTTTGGGCTCCAGCTCTTACCACCCTTGATGATTGGCTGTGCTGGTTCTGGCAGGTGGGAGCTGTAGCCCAGAGCATTTTGAGGGTACCAGATTGGGGAAAGCTGTGAAACATAATCACATCCTCATAATGCTCATGTCACCTCTGAGTCAGTGACATGCTTGCATTTGCTTTACTTGTACTCCCTCAAAGCATAATAACAAAGACTATGGCAAGGCAGTTGCATTTGGCACTTCACCGTGGTATCCATAATGAATGCAGTGTAGATGGCTGGAAGGACCAAAGACAGTGACCTTTTGTTTTTTAAATATTTTTTATTAATTTTCACAGCCAACAAAAGACGAAAAAGAAAACAACAACACACAAAAAAAAAGAAAGAAAAGAAATAGACATATACAAAACACAAAAAGTGTGACTTCCCCATACCTCCCTTACACTGCATCCTTGTTTTGCAATTTTTTAGCAACCCTTTAGTCCTTTTTTCTATTTGTATCTCTCTCAAATTTCTTAACATTATTATTTACAGCTGTAATTCTCTGTTTCTTACCCCCTGACATCTTAACAGTCCACAATCTTACAACAGTTTTTAAGATATAATTTAAATTTTTTCCAGTCCTCCTCCACTGTCTCTTTCCTCTGGTCACGAATTCTGCCGGTCATCTCCGCCAGTCCCATAAATTCAGTCACCTCCATCTGCCATTCTTCCAGAGTGGGTAGTTCTTGCGTCTTCCAATACTTTGCCAAAAGAATTCTTGCCGCTGTAGTTGCATACATAAAAAATGTCCTATCCTTTTTTGGTACCAGTTGGCCAACCATACCCAGGAGAAAGGCCTCCGGCTTCTTTGAAAAGGTCCACTTAAGGACTTTCTTAAGTTCATTATAGATCATTTCCCAGTAGGCCTTAATCCTTGGGCAGGTCCACCAAAGGTGGTAAAAGGTTCCTTCAGACTCATTACATTTCCAGCATTTGTTATTGGGCAAGTGATAGATTTTTGCAAGCTTGACTGGTGTCATGTACCACCTATAGATCATTTTCATTATGTTCTCTTTTAAGGCACTACATGCCGTAAATTTTATACCAGTGGTCCATAACTGCTCCCAGTCAGCGAACATAATGTCATAACCGATATCCTGTGCCCATTTAATCATAGCTGATTTAACCGTTTCTTCCTGTGTATTCCATTTCAGCAGCAAGTTATACATTCTAGACAAATTCTTAGTATTGGGTTCTAACAATTCTGTTTCTAACTTCGACCTCTCCTTCTGGAATCCTACTTTCCTGTCTTGCTTAAATACCTCATTTATCTGATGATAATGTAACCAATCTCGGACTTTATGCTTTAGCTTATCATAACTCTTAAGTTTAAGCTTTTCACCATCTTGTTCTAAGATTTCACAATATTTTGACCAATTGGTGTCCATGTTAAGTTTTTTCACTGCCTTAGCTTCCATTGGTGATAACCACCTGGGGGTTTTACTTTCCAACACAAAGACAGTGACCTTTTGGGTTGCCTAGACTAACGCATCACTTTAGGAGATAGAAAGCATGGCTGTCTTTAGAGCACAATTCTAACATGCCTAAACATAACCTGATTAAAAGCCACTGTGTCTCTTAAGTTCAGATGCTGTGTATTTAGGGAAGCTTTTAATGTTTAATAGACTATTGTATTTTAATATTCTGTTGGAAGTCACCCAGAGTGGCTGGGGAAACCCAGCCAGATGGGTAGGGTATAAATTATTATTATTATTATTATTATTATTATTATTATTATTATTATTATGTCTCTCATGCTTATTATTTTCTCCGAAACCAGGAAGCTCCTTCAGGACAATTATGAATCGACAACAACCAAGCACTTCCAGCCTCTTGAGCTCCCAGATGGGAAATATCCTCTTCCCTGGAGTGTGTACCAGCCAGGGAGTGGGTATGTTCGAGAAAAACCTCTTTCTGTCCCCACCACTAAAGAGGTAAGTATCCCAAACCTGGGATTTGCCTCTGCGCAGTGTATTGTTGTGCTATTGAACATGCTTGTAATGTGCCAAGATTATCACCTAGTGCCATTAATAATGGCTTGGGCTGCTTCTTCAGTTCAGGAAGGCTGGAGCTTGGAGCTTCAGCAATGAGGCAGCTCAAAGTCCGACATCCATCTAGCAAGTGGCAAGGCCTTGATTCGAGCAGCTTCTCCATCCTTCTGAGTCAGCTCTCCAAGAGCCTGCATCCTGGGTCATAGCTTTTTCTCTTAAAGGGGCCATGTGCCTGATAGTTACCATAACTAATAATACATACATGAATCACCTGCATTGTGAATTTCAATCCGATGTATCTAGCACAAAACTGTGGCAGTGCATGTGTGGAAGGAGGATGTTTTGCAAGACTAAATTCTGAGCAATTAGGAATCATTCCATTCCCAGGCTTCTCTCTATATATCCACAAGGTCTAAGAGTATCTATTGTGATGCAGGGCAAAACACAAAAACCAGGATGCATAAATTGATGTGATCTGGCAAGTGTATGTGAGGATCCAAAACGAACAGAGCTTCAAAAATACAAGATGTGAAGAGGAGTTACATTTTGATGGTACAAGGACCTAGAAAGAAGTCAGTAGGTGCAGTGCAATCCCATAAATGCTGGTGTTCAGAATTAAGTCATACTCTGCTCAGTTTAAATATGCTTACTAGCCCCATTAAACACAGTAGAACTTGCTTCTGAGTAAATGCCCATAAAGTTGTGCTGTGATGTGATACGTTTATAGATAAAGGCACCACGTAAGTAAGTTAAGGTTTGGAATATGGATGGTTATGGGGCAGGAGTGCATAATGTACATTAGTATTAGTGATCCATTCATAGTCTTTGAGAGTCAGAGTGGACATTCCTGAGTCACATATGAGGCTTGCTACATAGACTAGTGATCACGGGTGAAGCTTGATAGCCTGGGGTTTTGTTGAGACAGATTAGTGGGGTTTTCAGAAGCCTATATACTGTTTACCTACCAGAATATGCTTTTACTAGACATATCAGTAAAATAATGTCCAGTTGGCAGTTCTGCACCTAAAGTACTGGGACTCATTAATGAATTGTTCTAATTAAGTGCAGGATGGAGCTAAGGAGAGCTGCTGCTGGTGTATGTGTGTGCATGCCAATATGATTGTGACCTGGATTATATACCAAGTGGAACATGTTGTGGTAGAAAAGAGGCATTTGAACAAGGATCACTTCCTTTTAAACCCAGACACTGTGTTGAGAACAGGTTTTAGCTGTGTGAGGGATTGAGACTTGGAAAGTGTGCAGTAGGACTGAGCCCTAGTATCTGCCAAACCCGGCTCCTCTATAATTTCAGAATTGCTTTACAGTTGTGTGAATACTAAAAGCAAAGTGTCTCTCTTTTGATTTGCCTTCTATATTGTAGGCTTTCAGAACAACCCGCCCCGCCCCCCCCACTGTAATCATGTTCACTGCATTCACTGCCACAGGAAAGATTAAAACCTTTATTCTGTTGGAAAGACATAAGCTGAAATTCTAATTATTTTGTTTGGAGTGTATAGGAAAAAGAAGAAATGAATGAGATATGGGAGCATGAAGCCTTGTAGCTTCACTGATTGACCTCACTGGCTTCCTAATGTTTTAATTAGAGCTGTGATCAAGGGCTCAGCCATGAAGAAGATGACTCCTTACCACTGCTGAGAAGGGGACAGATACAAGATGTTATATATGCATTTTCCTGCTCTCCTTTGACTGTTCTTTCCCCTCCTTTCTCAACAATAGCCCTGAACAGTATCACTTCAGTTCTGGTATTTGTGGTATTCATACTTAACTTTCCAAATTGCAAGCTGGGCTTCATTTTGCAGGTCAAGAAAGTCCATTTTGACACAGCAGACCAGGGAGCCCAAGCTATATCAGGGTTGGAGCCTAAACATACCCCTGACCTGCACAAGTTGTATGGAAGAGGTTCTGTCGATGTGGAACATGCCAGACATGTGAGTCAGCTGCTAGTTCAATGGGCCCTTCCTCATTTGACTGTAGCTCAGGCAGTACCTGATCACAGAAGAGGTATAAAGGGGATTTTTCCTTAGAACTCAGGGCCAGAAGGTCTGGCTTCTTCACACAGTGCGTAAGCTATTGAACTTGCTCCTACTGTATAAGATGTAGTGACGACTGCCAATTTGGACAGCCTCAAAAGGAGATTAGAAAAAGCCATGGAGGATAAGGCTGTCAATGGCTGCTACCAGTCCTGATGGCTATGTACTACCTCAGTTATCAGAGACAGTATGCCTCTCAATACCATTTGCTGGGAATCACAAATAGAGAGAGTGCTGTTGCACTCTGGTCCTGGTGTTGGGCTTCTCATAGGCATCTGGTTGGCCAGTGTTGAATCCAGGGTCCTAGATTTGCCTCTTATATCCACCACCAGATGCAGTAAAATAAAAGGGGAGTTTCCATTTTATGCATGACTTTCCCTGCTCGTGTCCTCATAATCCGCAATGGGGAAAAATATTTTTAAAATTGTGGTTGCACTGCTGCTCACAGCAAACTTGTTGAAAACCAATATTTTAGCATACAGTGAAAGTATTGGCAGGAAAAGCTTGACTTTCCTGGGTTACTGCAAAACCAAGGACCTTTCCATATAGAAAGTGATCCGATTTTATCCCCATAGTCCTCATTTTCACTCCTGATCTAAAGCTTGATTCACATATGCCTGTCTCCTTGCCTGATGACTTGCACCAGAAGGTGTGAATTGCCTCCATAGAAAAGTATTGTCTGTGGTGATGTGAGCTAATAGGAAAGCTCCAGTCTGCATTCTTTGATCTGTGAAGGTTGTTTCACACCTACAAGTCATCACTCAACATTTCAATCATTGAGCTATGAACAAGCATGATGTCATCCTAAGGTGGTATGTATGGGAGAGGGGGGAAAGTGTGACAGAATAAAATGCAGTCCTAGAATAGTGAATTGACAAGGGATGGTATAGCACACTGGTCCTTTACCTGGTGGGTCGGGACCCATTCATGGGGCACGGCCTGATCAAAAGTGGGTCATAACAGGAGCACTACTACCACGCAAACATATGTTAGAGATTTAAGAAATGGATCCCCAAATGCAAGTTTGGATTAAAAGGGGGTCCTGGGTACTGAAAAGGTTGAAGATACCTGGCATATTGGTTAACATGTCAGAATTTGGCTGGTGAAACCTGGGTTCACATCTCTGATCAGCCATATAACATGACTTCAATCCAACACACAGTTACCTGGAGTAAGCTCCATTGAACTCAGCAATTCTTATGCTGGATGCATAGGTTGAATTTAGGGGTGTTTTGCTGCCTGAAGGGAAACAGGAAGATGCCACCCTGTCACTGAAACCTCCCCTGTCAAAGCCTCTCTTACTTAGGTTGTGCAGTGGTGCCCACAAAGCATCAGAGACGGTGGTGGGTTCTAATGAGATCTTGTGGCGCTCTTGCAAGATATTGCAGACTGCATGAAATTGACTTTTGTGAGATTCCACAAGATCTTGTCGCTGCTGCTGTCGCTGCCATCACCGCTACACTAGTGGCAGTGGCAGGATGGGTGGGGCACTAGCCCTGTTCAACTTGTAAATGCAATCTTTAGCTTTTCATTAGAAATGCAAAACACACACACACAAACAAACACCACACCCACCCACACCATTTGCTATTCACACTGCTAGGGCAGCTTAGGAACCCCACCAAAGAAAAGTCTCTCCTTGATTATTTTCCTTATCCTCTGACTTCTCCAATGCTAATCTGTCACAAATGGTAGTAAAGCTTGAATCGGAGCAAGAAGGATTGTGTCCATTACCCTGGTACTTCATTGGCTGAAAGAGGCTGTAAGTTTTGTACCCCCAGTTTCCCTGCATCACTGCTTAAAATGTAGAAATTGACATATGGGGGCAGAATAGACCATGTGGAGGGAAATGGCGATACAGGAAAACATGGGAATATGAGATTATTCCAATTGTGCCTACTTAGTCTTAGTTACAGTAGTGTATGGGGAGCAAGGGGGTTGTGCCAAATGCTTCCCAGAAAACATGGGCTTTGAGGAAGGGTTTGCAGGAAGTGAGAGAGGTGGGAGTTCCAGGCATAAGGATCAGTAAAGGATAAATGATAAAGTCATGAGAGAGAGCAAGATAACTTTGGAAAGCTGAGAACTGTTACCCCAGGAATAATTGGTCTGCCCTTAAACAGAGAAGTAGGATGGATGTGGAACAGTGCATTGGAAACTCTACTGGCAGGGCAAGTAGGAGACTCCATCTGGAGCATTTGGTCTTACTCTCCACTGCTGTTTTCATATTTGCAGGGACCTCACTACATGTCCACAGAGTACAACTCAAAGTACCGCTTCAACATTCCAGGACAACCAGGTAATTGTTCTTCATAGCTGACAGAGCTTCATCCTCGTGCACAGTATTGATACTCCACTCATAAGAAAGGGAGCTGTCTGCTTATTCATAACAATCAACCTGCCAATACTGTGGTCAGGGATGATGGGAGTTGTCATTCAACAACATTTGGAGGGCCAAAGGTTCCCCACCATTGGTTTAGAAGGGGGTATTTAGGCAGCTAGACATCACATCAAAGTGATAAATGCTTCTTGTGTTTCTTATGTGACATTTTTCAGGGATGTAATGACTGGTGAGGTATGCCCAAGACTAAGCACACATGTCTCATCTAAGTAAACAATACACTTACCTGGGGCCCTCCAGATGCCATCAGACTACAATTCACATCAGTCTGACTTTTGGCTATTCTGTCTGGGACTGATGGGAGCTGGAGTCTGACAACTGGAGGGCCACAGGTTCTCCATCCTTGCTCTAAGGATATTTGAAGTCCATGGTTCTGTTAAGAAGCCACTTCTGTTTGTTCAGTCTAGATGTTTCATTTTGTATCCAGGCACAGTATGGTTTTCAGGAGATAGGCAGTCATTAAACAAAAAGGGAACACGAGAAACAGATTCAGTTTGATTCAAAGAAGCTGGTCACCATCTACTAGAAAATTAAGTGTTCTTAGATCTGCATTAAATTGTTACTTTACTATTAAAAATAGACCATATATAATATAGTACCACTTTCACAAAGGTAGTATCCTGAGATATATTCTTGTCCAGTTTTCTTATTCTGTATTTATGTAATGCTGCAATATGTCATTCTCACCTCCATGTTCTTTGAATTTAAAATTCTTTTAAATCCATATTTAGGAAGTTAAAGCAGTAGTCTGGAGTAGATCCAAATCACAAATAACTCCCAGCTGAATTCTTTTTTTTAAAACGGCTGCACATATCAATATTGCCACCCACAGTCTTCAGAAATTTTTAGATTAAAATGTAAATTGGGGTTTTTGTTTTTTGCCTTTCCCCCCTAAAAATGTTCCTGTGGGGACGCTGACATTTAAGTCATCTTCTGCAACTTGGGGGGTGGAGGTTAGAGATTTTATAATGGAAGTCTAACTTGGAATTCTTGGGACAGCTTGTCACATTTCATGTGCAAGATATAAATGCACAAATCACTCTCATGTCTGAAAATAAATTCACATTGAAGGTGACAGTGAAAAATTGATGCAGCTCTCTGAAAGAATGTTTCTGTACACTTCAGATTTTTGCTTTGGAATTTTGCAGTTCAGAGGCCTTCTTTCTAGTCTGTTGCAGATTTTCATTTTTGTAACAGCTGTGCTGAATCTGACCAAAGCCCTTTCCATTCCAGCACAGTCTACTAGATGCCAATGGGAAGCTCACAGTCAGAACATAGAATCACAGAACTGCAGAGTTGGAAGGGACCCTGAGGATCATGTAGTCCAATCCCTGCAATGCAGGAATCTTTTGCCCAACATGGGGCTTGAACCCACAAACCTGTCCAACTGGCTGAACTATCATGAGTAGCCCTCTCCCATTTGTGATCCCCAGTAAGTGGTATTCAGCACCATACTGCCTCTGATATTGGACAAAATATAGACATCACCATATTTTCTATAGTGGTCATCATCACTTGCTACATTAGATTACTTCATAATATAGGTATGTGCATTTTAGAGAAAAGTGTACAGCTGAAATTGTAACCCCACTAACCCAGGTGTAAGCCCCACTGAATTCAAAAGGACTTGCTTCTGAGTATTGTGAGATTATATATTGAGTCATTATAAACTACGGAGGATAAAACTCTCAACAGATGATAAGGCTCTCAGTGGTTACTATATTCATGAAGGCTATATATTACCTCCAGGAGCAAAGGAAGTGTGTCTCTGGATGCCAGCCACTAGGGAACAGCAGGAGGAAGCTCTTTCCCTCCTGTCCTGTTTGTGAGCTTTCCAGAGGTTGGCTGCTGTGAGAAACAGATGGGCCTTTGGGTTGATGCTGCAACTGCCCACCAATCACTATGAAATTCACCACTGATGTTCCCACAGTACCCATGCAAGAAAGGCATCAGTCTACATGCAGCTTGCCTTTCATGCATGATAATTATTTTATCATCTTGGTGTCTGATCTTCACCGTCATCTTTGCCATTTCAGCGAAGTCCATCAACAGTGTTGCTGGGGGGAGTGACTGCCAAAATTGCTACATTAGCATTTCTTTCTAATGCTTGGACTTTAGAAAACTGCAGTCAACATACAGTGACAGCAGGAACATCACTGAACCCAGTCTACCCGCTTTGCCACACATAATGTGCAAGGCTTTCTGCGTAGTGGGCTGGAAGTAATTCACAGCCACATCTTCAGCCACATTCTGTAGGGCTCCCTCAGATAGGATCAGATCTTCTATCACAGCCAGCACACAGCCCTTTTGACATGGGTAAAACACAAAAGTACACAAAGGGAAATTGCCCCTTCAGTCACAAACAACACTTAGTCACCTCCATTAGCCCAGTGATTACAGTATTGGCAGGTAGAACCTGTGAATGACCGACACCCGCCCTCCACTTGCTTCCAGGATCAGGGATTCCCCTCACCTTTTATGCAACAAATTTTATTGCATGGATGTGATGCATAAGCTGTATGCATGGGAAAGGAATAGTTGTGCCACATGGGCAAGGAAAAACAGATGCTACAAGAACAGGAGCGGGAATGTATGTGGTGCAGCAGTCTAGCTGGTAGCACAGTCAGAAAGTGCAATATAATGCAGGGAAAGGAGATGTGAGTTCTTCTCTGGAGAGATGGAATTGCTAAATATGTTTCTGCAGGTCAGAGTGTGGAATTATTAGTTTGACACACCTTTTTATGCTTCAAGCTAAATATCGGGTAAAATACAGCTCTCACCTTTTCACCACTTATCTTACCCATGCCCTCTGCCTTCCTCAGCCAACAGCTTGCTGACTAATTTTTGTACTGTTATGTCGCCACTGCTATTTACAGAAGTCTTCTGCCTTCTTTCTTCAGTGTGCTCCTTTTCCTCATGTTATCACTTCATCTCTCTTCTCCCCCAATACAGATTTTCTGCAGAAGAAAACAATTGGAGCCAAAGAAGAGACTGGTTTTACTGAAGGCTGCCTGGCAAACCCCATTATGGACAAATCTCAGGTTTCTCCAGTAAACTCTGTATATGCTGCTGTTCTCGCCGTGGGTCACATTAAGCATTAACCTGCAGAGCCCAGTGGAATGTGGTGCTCCTACTCTAGTCAAGTTGCTTGTTAGTTGGAACAGTGGATCGATCTCTCCTGACCCTTGAGCTCCTCACTTACTAAGGAATTTGCCCCCATGAGAAGTAGCGATGGGCACAAACGTGGATGGCTTGAAAAGGCTAGGCAAATTCAAAGAGGATGGGGCTATAAGTGGCTACTAACCACAATGGCTTTTTTCTACCTCCGCTGTTGGGGGCAGTATGCCTCTGAATGCCTGTTGCTAGAAATCACTGGTGGGAAGAGTGCTATTGCACTCATGTCCTTCTTGTGAGCTCCCCACAGGCTGCTGGCTGGCCACTGTGAGAACGTGAATGTCCTACTAGATGGGCTGTTGACCTGATCCAGCAGGGCTCTTCATATATTCATATGATGTGATAGTGCCTATTATTATGCAGCCAAAAAGGCACCAAGCACATACCCAAAAGAGGTACTCGCAGGCTTGTAAGAACTTCCAGGTTTTCCAGAAACCTAAAGGCACCAAGAAGACTGAGCGTGCTCAGTGGGCATTGAATGGTTGCTGTTGAGGGTGGGAGGAATGGAACGAAGTGTCCTGGAGAAGGGGATTATTGGCTAGTAAGAACCCAGAACAAGAGCATTCTACCCTGCAATATTTTGTTACAGGTTCCACTTTTCCTGTACCTGAGTTTTGGTCTGTGGGTACTTTGCTTTTAAGAGAGGTTAAAGGCAAAAGCAAATCTGATTTCTCTGTACATTTAGCCACGAATGTTCAAGTGCAGCCCATAGGTCCTTGCAGTTTCACTATAGCAGGAATATGATTCCATGCAATTAAGGACAAAATACCACCCTTCCCAACCTGGTGCCTTCCAGGTGCTTTGGATAAAAACTCCTACCAGTCCCAACCAGCACAGTATCTTGGAAGGCTGAACTAGTTGCTCCTAAGACAAGCTTGCCTGCTCCCAAGTAGAAGCTGTAATGGAACTGGTGCTTCCTTTTGTCTACTTTCCTCTCTCTGAGTCTCAGTACTTGTCTTCTGCTTTGCAGAGCAGCGCTCCAGGAGTCAGCATTACCAAGACAGATTATCTGCCATCTTCCTTTCCACATGTAAGGAGACCATTTGTAATAGGGTTGTTACTGGTGGAGACCTGTAAAAACAGTTGAAGGGATGTGCTTTGCCGGCAGGCAAAAGTGCCATTTTCCCCTTCCTGTATTTCCTTTTGTTGGCTGTTTGCCTGTGATGTACTCACCGTTAATATGTCCCCCTCCCGACAGGGTGATGAGTTCCTACCAGTCCTGTCAAAGGGTTCTGAGAGGGGATCTGGATTCAGTCGGCAGAATCTTGGCCGTACCCCAGTAAGTGACACTCCCTTATCACCAGAAGACCTGTCCTGCTTCTTTTAGTACATTCCCTCTGCCAACTGCTTTCCCTACTTACACAATCTCCCTTCACTGCTCTCTCTAGAAGTCTCTGCCACTCTTTCCCTGCCAGCACCTCTTATTTCCTTTCATCTACATTTTCATGTATCTTTGCCCGCCGTGACCTATTTTTCTACCTGTCTTTGTTCTTTAGGCCCTTTTCTTGCTTTCTCTGGGATTTGTCTTCCACTGCCAGAGTCCGCAAACAGAAGCCTCTCCTGAGTCTCTGCTTGTTCCTCTTACTACCATCCGTGGGCTATCTTACTCACAGAACCTTCCTCATTTTGATCCCAGTCTTCCTTGTTGCCTCCCTTTCTTCAGTAACTCCTACAACCTGTGGTGGCTGGGGCATGTTGGGATTGGTGGGGAGGAAGGCCAGGAGGCCAACAGTAGGCGGTAGTCAAGAGCCAATGACAGGCAAGCTGAGACAAAGGAGGAAGAAGCTGACAGTCATTGCCTCCCCATGGACTGATTGTGAGGAGGCAGGCAAGGTTGGTGGGGCCTTAATGGACCAGCCTCCACTGCCCACAATGGTTCCTTCACTCATGACCTTCAATCTCCACAGACGGTTCCACCAGATGTAGAGGCACCAGGTCCCCTGAGCCACTCTCAGTTCCAAGGGCTTCAGCATCAACCTCAGACACAGAACAATCTTCTAGGTCGGGAACAAGTGGGTCACAAGGTATGCCTGAACTACAGTCTTAAGGCCTTACGTCTTCATAATCTGTTGGGCACTTTGCTCTGCTCCTATGGTACTAGACCCTTACTCTTTTCATGGACCTCTCTATGCAGGAACCATCAGGATTCAGCCTCAATAACCTTAAATATGTGACACCTGCACATGATCCAGATCTGCCCAACAGATTCCTGACTAGCTATAACTCCAAGTAAGTTTAACACTGGTTGGCCACCTGTGTTGGGAGAAGTAACAACAAGATAGGCTATGTCTTGTTGTTAAGGTACCATCTTCCTATCTCAGGGGTCCCCAAACTAAGGCCCGCGGGCCGGATAAGGCCTGAGGGACTCGTTTATCCGGCCGGCGGTGACCCCTGCTGTCCACTCTTACCGGCGCTGTGCTGCGTGGCTGCCCACTTCCGGGTTGGAGCACCAGAAATAACTTGTGCGCATGCGCGTTATTTCCAGAGCACTTCCAGGTTGGAGGAGGCCCATGCACATGCACACAAGCTATTTCCGGTGCTCCTCCAACCTGGAAGTGCGCTGGAAATAGCATGTGTGCACGCGCTCCCCCGCTTGCCGCGTGATCAGCGCTGGAGACACTGGCCCGAGGCACGGTAAGTTTGCTGACCCCTGTCCTATCTGCATAAAAGCCTTGCAGGTCCTTTATCCTTCAGGTATTTTTCATGCAGTGGCTTTAGAGAGTGCATTGTGGGAGTACTGGAACAGCAAAGGTTTGTGCCGCTGTTGGGCCTGTTTGTGTGGATGGCGTGTACTGAAACAGATACTTGTAGAAGTGCATTGTTTGCAGGATATATACACACACCTGATTTTGTTTGAGGGAGAATGGAGGCAGCAGGTGAGTTCAACTACACGTGGAATAATTCATCCTTTCTCTCAATCAGGTTTTATGAAAACATTCCAAAGGGAGTGGATAGGGAAGGCTGGACACGAGGAGGGATCCAGCCACAGCAGCCTGGTGGTTTTGCTACTAACAACCATGCCACTGACTTAGGCACTGACCCCAATGCCACAGAGACCTTGAGGACAATCCATCCTCATGTTGGCAGGTAATCTTGGATTTGTTGTAGCTCTTCTTCTCTGACCTTCCTTTACTGTATGATTCCTCTTTCAATCCCCTGTTTTCCCCAACTGACCTTTCTTTTGTAATTCTTTCTCCTCCTACATTTCAGGACAATTACAACAGTTGATCCATTCTATCGTGATTCTCCCCATGACCGCCGCTTTGCTGCTCTCCATCAGACGACTGTGCCCAACTAAGTAAGTGACATAACCCATTGCATCATTGGACAGTAGGCTGGCAGTATCAAGCAGCTGAGAGGTACCTGCAGAGTCAAAAGGGCAATATTGTGTATTATGCTGTTTTAATTTGGCCACTGTTTGGAAACTGGAGTCTAGAGCGTCTCAGGTTTAATCAAACCAGACGGCCTTTTTATTGGGCACTCATTCTGATTTGTTTGCAGGGAGATTAGTAAACATTAGTTATTTAATGAGCTTTCACTCTGGTGTTCATGGAGAGGTTAGATGACATTGCATCCAAGCAACTGTTATCCCAGTTTCCAGAACATTTCCCCTCATCACTTTTCTTATTGTAAAATGTCTGATGTTTTGGGGAAGCAGGTTTCTTGTGCAAGACCTCCCAATCAACTATATGCATGCAATCTGAATTTTCTGGTATATGATTGGATCCCACCTGAAAATAGTGACAGACTGGAAACACCTACGGTTTTATGGATGAATTCCAGGAATACATACAGACAACTCCAGCGCTTTTTTTCTCCTCTGAAAAGTAAAATTTCATAGAACCAACTGCACTTTTCCATACACAGAAATGTCCTGGAAATTTGCCATGGGTTATTTTTGCTGGGGAAGACAAATGCGGACATTTTTCACTTCCATTCTCTCTGCCTTTCAACATTAACCTTCCTTCCTGTTAAGGCTATTTATTCAACAAAACTGGTATATTGCTTGATTGTATCTAAAACCTCTATGCCGTTTACACACACACACACGTTAGTCTAACATTAAAGCTTAGACTAAGGTTAGTGATTGATTTTAGTCTTTCTGCCTCTTTACAGCCTCTGTTCCAAACTGGACCCCACACTGACATCTTTGGGCCTCAGAACAATATCCCGCATGCTAAGAAAGGAGCAACAGTGATAGCACTGTCACATCATTCATATTTTACTGTTAAAGGTTGTATAGTTTTAAATAAATTCAAACAATATATTGCTGGTATGTTTAATGGAACTGGCACAGCATCTAAATGGATATAGAAAGACCCCTGGAAGCAGAGATGGATATGACTTCCATGAATAATCTGGTGAAGATTGAAGAAACAGAAGGGTTGGGGTGGAATGATCACAGTGAGGCCTCATGTGCAGGTGCCAGATGTAAGGCAGACCAAAACAGATGCATGCTCTGAACCAGGAACTACATTTATTCTTCAACTTCTAAACTTCTCCACACTTGTCTTTCCTAGGATTAGTATATGGTATAAATATTCCACTAATACAATGGGTGGGTGAATGCTGTGACCTTGAAACACAATGTCTTGTGTTGCAAAAGCACAAATATCTCCTTCATATACATCTAGGACATCTTTCTGTTGCACTCTTCCAACAACTCTGCTATGTGTACACTGGATTTCTTCAGTTCCCAAAAACTGTAGTATAATAAAGGTTGTGTGTCACTCTGCTGAGACTGCAATCAGACTCGTTTCATGCTGTATCTGGTACAATGTCCCCATACCAGTACCACCAGCATGTTGTTCTCAGTATGCTAGTTAACATTTGCCTTGTGGCAGCAAATATATTTTATCTTTCTGATCGTGGTATAGAGTTAGAAACACACACACAGAACACTGAAACAGTAGGATCTTTTGTCCCCTGCAGGGTGTGATATAACACCATATAGTATGGGTTCCCATATGTCCTTATACTGTGAAACACAAATTCACCCACCTACATAGCTAGTAGGGTACAGCTTCTTTCATGCATTGTGCAATAAACATTCACACAGTTGGGGAGCATTGTATGGTGTGAAGTAGTGGGAGGTGCATGCAGAGCTGGAATTCCCTGTATCCTTTAATTGTGTGACCCATATGAAAAGCATATTTCTCCTGTGGCCAGGAATAGTAAAGACAACACACACACTCTGTACCCTCCCCCCCCCTCACTGTTACATGAACGCAGTCTCCCTTCCCCTTTTCAGCATGGAACTGACACCTTGATTTCTCTTTTCCTTCAGGTGCAATGCACACCATTTCTGCTCTGGTTCTCAGTTTTCTGCCCAGTATTAATAGGAGTCACAGTGTACTGCTTTCCTTTTTCCATTTCTCACATTTCTCTCTGTGGATGAGTTTTCACTCCTAGTCAATGTTTCATGAGCTGGTGGCACAGGCTGCTCCAACACTGAAAAGAAATACTTCTCTCAAATGTACCACACACGTTGCAGCTTTAAGCTCAGCGTAATGATATCTGGCATCAGATCAGTTTCTCATTGTGCCTTGGAATGTGACAGCATGTCTGATCTCTTCTTCAAACTAGGAGGAAACTGAGATGGTTCTGCCACATACACACCTCAGCATGTTGTTGTCCTAGGACCTAGGTAGAACTCTCCTTGAACTTAGTTGGTGCATGGAATGCATTTGTTGCTTGATAATGAAAGAGTTTAATGCAAGCCAAGATGATTCCAAAATGGGGCAAAAGGAATAATAGCTGGTTTTTGCATGTGTGTATATAGAGTTAAACAGCTAGCATGATTATAGCTTTTAGGACAGCTTTTGGGATGGGAAAAGAAAGCAGTAAAAAAGCAATTTAATTTAAATCCTTAGTTCATTAAGGGTACTATCGGGTTCTCTCTGTGGCCTCATGGTGTGACTGTAATATTGCAAGCAAAGGTTTTCATTAGCCTGATGCCTCTGAGTGCCAATAAAATGTTTCCTTACTTTTAACTTTTTGCTCCAAAACTTTCTCCCAGCCATCCATAGTTTAACTTCTTTGAAATTTTTAGATTGTTATCTGATGCCACCTCTTTCCTTGCCTAGTGAAGCTATGTAGGGCTAACTCCATTAGAAGCTCGCCTTTAAAAACGATTTCCTTCTGCTATTTGATCATTTCTGGGCTTGGGTTTTGTTTTGCTTTCAACGTCATCCTCTCACTTGTCAGCCAGCACATGACTAGAAGAGTCCTGTACACGAGGATCATCTCCTCCCTCTTTCATAACCCTGACATCTTCATCTTTGTGTACACCCTGCAGAACTGCACTCTCTTCTAGGCTGTTCTCTTACATATCTAATGTGCGGCCTGAGCCTCCCTCTCTGCTCTCTCCCTCCCACTGAATATCTGTGTTTATATTTCCCCAGATGGATTAGTTGCATTTTCTGAAGATAGGCAGCCCATGCTGTTTCTTGTCTTCAACTTTGAGTAGGGTGTTCTTTTCCCAAATTGTGTTTTGTTCTACACACTTGTGGGTGGGTGGGGAGGAGTGTCTTCCACATTTGTAGAAGCCTATATAACATATGCTGCTGCAGCTGCTGTGTGTGTGTGTGCGCGCACGCAAGGGGGAGGGGCAGGCAGAGATACAGATCTGGACACACTGGGCCAAAACGGTTTCCCATTCCACTGTATGTGGTGTACTGGATGACAATGGTGGCAATTTCCTAAAAAATGGGCTACTACTTCATGGTTAGCTATACATAGGAAATATAGAAGCTGCCTTACACTTGGTCCATCTAGCTCAATAGTGTCTACACGGACTGGTGGCAGCTCTCCATGGTTGCAGGTAGAAGTATCTCCCAGCCTCATCTGGAGATGCTGGCAATTTAACCTGGGATCCTTGCCATGCAAAACAGATGCTCTACCACTTAGCCATGGACTCTAGAGGGAAGTTTAAAATGGGTATGAATATATGGATCAGATTTGCAACATCAGCTGGTAACTATGTCTGCAGAAGGCAGAGAAGTCTGCATATAGCTCTGGAAAAAGAATCCCCATCACCTTTACAACCATCTGGAGTGAGAATAATTCAGAGCGAGTGTCACTCATGACGATGGAGATATATAGATATATGACTGAGGGGGAGTTGGTACTGAAATAACAAGCCTACCAAAGGGGATACATTAATATAGTTCATGGGGAATAAGGAAGTACTGCTCTGACTGTGTGCTAAGCAAACTCTGTGTATAGAACTCTGAGGTTCTGATGTGCCTGCAAATAAAGCTAATGGAAAAACAACTGCTCATTTTTATGGGAGCTAGACCAGGATCTGAAAGAGCCTTATTTTTCTCATCCTCTGAATGTGCATTTATCATAAATGCTAGCCTCAATTTTATGGATGGGATTTGTAATTTATGCATTTTAGGCAGGTGCAGGAATTCTTTTCTACACAATGTGGCTATGGCCACATATTTACTCCTATAACTCATGTTTAAACATCCTCTTTGATATGAGTGATTCTGTATCTTAGTTTACTTCAAGGGCAGAAGGCTGATTTAGGGTGTAGATTTTGGGTGCTTTGCTAGTCTATGCACCAGATTAGAAACCAGTGGCATGTAAGGGAGCAAATCTTTATTATTTTGAACAGTCTATGCATAGGGATTCTTTTCACACATAATCAGTTCTATGTGGCAGTTTAGAAATTTGAAGTCACCAAGATTCCTGAAGCAAGTTCCCCTAACTTAGCCAGCCTTCGGCTGCCTGAATGTAAATGTTTAGCTCTTCGTTCACAGACTTACTTCCGTGTGTTAACTGAATTAAATATAGTGTTTTCTATACTAAACACTGATTTTATATAACCAGAGGCCAGAGTCTTCATACAACTGTTGTACTTTTTAATGGTTTGCCTCCTAACCTGATAATGTATTTGTTGCATTGACTTCCAGCAGCAGATGCGACGAACTGACGCAATACGACAATCAGTGCCAAATGCGCACAAGAAGTCTGTGTGGATTCGCTTTTTATAGATTGTTGAAGTACGCAAAAAGCTACTTTTGCCAGCAGTGCCTTAAAAACCAGCTCATGCGGAGTTCTGCATCTACTCTTGTGGCTTTTGCACCACAATTTCAGCACATGGCACCACAGCTGCAAATCACTGCAGGCCGTGGATACCATCCAGCAAGCAGCTGTGACAATGGGCCCTCAGTTTCTCAGCTGTAAAATGTGGAGAGCAATCTTTCAGTTGCCACAAGGATCATGCTCTTTGAAAAAGAGTAAGTCTGATAAGTCTGCTTACTCAAAAGTAAGCCTCAGTGGACACAATGGGGCTTGCTCCCATGTGACTGGGTGCTGTTAGTTTCCAACCAGCAGATGCTACCCTGCAGTAGTAACACTCGTGTGCGCCTTCTCTCTAGGGAATCTGTGGCAACAAGATTACTGGGAAGCCTTTTCGCTTTGCAGTGTGGACTTTGGGTGCTGAGGGGAAATCGATCGTCGTCCTCACTGTGGTGGTGGTGGTGGTTGTTGTTGCTGTTGCTGCTGCTGCTTCCCACTCCCGCCCTTTTGCAGCCCCTCGTCACATGGGCGTAGCCAGGGGGGCGCAGCTGCAGCTGATAATAAAAATACCAATTGCATCGCAGATAACTCTGCTCCCCGCACTAGCATAAAGCCTGCTCCCCCTAATAAATCCTGGCTACGCCCATGCCTCGTCCTCTCTCACCCGGGACTCTCCTTCTGGGCTTCTGTACCTTCCGGGTGCCACACGCAGAAATGGACCTCGGGCGCGGGGGGGGGGGGGGAGGAATCTTCTCCACGTCCCTGCATCTCCTAGTCGCGGGCGGAGGCGGGGCGGGAGTCGAAGCAGCGACCAACCTGCACCTGTTGAATTGCCACCTGTTAGCGCAGCAGTTTAAAGGGGCGGGATCCACGTGTGAGGCGGTGCTGCCTATGGCGGAGCCGAGTGGGGCTTGTAGGACGTGGAGAGGAGGGAGCCGAAGGGGGCGTGTAGCCGGGACGAGGCTGCCGCTGCTGCGGGCGAAAGAGGGGCGGGGCCTGCCACCCCGGCAGCCGTTAAAGGAGCCCTCGCGCGAACGCCTCCCTCCTCCCTTTAGAAGACGGAGCCACGAGGGCCGGGGCCACGAGGCGTGGCTTCTCGCCGCCCCCCCCCCCGCCCTCACAGCTCAGTTAGCCGGATTGGTTTAAAAAAACTCCTCCACTCTTCGCAGGCTGTGTCGCGGGAAGGGGGGCGGCGGCGGAGAACGAGAGCGTAGTCCCGCCCCGTCCGAAGCGTCGGGCTCTGCCATAGGCGGGCGATCCCGCGTGGGGGTTTCCATGGCGACGAGTCGCTAGGCGCCGGGCTCGTGTGTGTGGGAGCTGAGCTCAGACCTAGCAGGGAGCCCCGGAGCGAGAAGCCGGGAGGGCCGAGGTCAGCGCCTGTCTGGACGGACGCGCCACGCGAGCGGGGTCCCTGCTGAGGGCTGGAGCGGCTGCTCGGTCCCGGTTGCCCTCGAGGAGGGAAAGGTGGGCTGCGAGAAGAGGCGGCAAGCAAGCTAGCAGCTCTGGAGCGGGAGTTTCGTCCGCCCCACGCGCCAAGAAGCTCCTCTCCCGCCCTCGAGGTCCCAGGAGCGCAGGGGGCCGCCACCAGACTCCGGAGGAGGCCCAGCTCCGACGGCAGGGAAGGTGTTTTGAGGGACGAGGAGCAGCAGGAGGTGGCGGCAGCATCAGTTCCAGCCCTGGCAGGGGGAACCATCATCCAGCGAGCCCTGGTCCTAACCCCGGCAGGCCAGCCTGGTGGTGGGCAGGGACCTCGGTGGTTGCCATGTCTCCTTGGAGCCCACCGGGCAGAGGTGGTGGCCTTAGTCCTGCTGGCAGCAGCCTGCCTTGGCTATGAGGATGGGCAGTGGCGGGTCCTCGGGGAGGGAGGAGCGGCTGCCCTCAGCTGCCGAAGAGCAGCTGAGTGGCGGGGATCAGATGCTGGAGCTCTCGGGGCGCCACTTGAAGAAACTGCCCTTGCCAGTCTGTGCCCTGGGCACCCTGCAGAAACTGTACATCAGTGGCACGGGGATAACGGAGCTGCCTGAGGAGATCGAAGGGCTGCAGGAGCTGCGTATCCTGGCCCTGGACTTCAACAAGCTGGAGGAAGTGCCCGAGGCCCTGTGTCGCCTGCCCAACCTGACCCGCCTCTATCTGGGCAGCAACCGCCTCTTTGGGCTTCCCGCAGAATTCTGCCAGCTTACCACTCTCCGTTGCCTGTGGATCGAGAGCAACTACTTGTACCACTTCCCTCGGGTTTTGCTTCAGATGCCTTGGCTGCAGTCCCTGCAGATGGGAGACAACCGGCTCAAAACACTGCCCAACGGCCTGCCACGCATGAGGGGACTTCGTGGGCTCTGGCTGTATGGGAACCGCTTTGAGGAATTCCCCAAGTCTTTGCTCCGCATGACGCAGCTTCACATCCTCGACCTTGACCGCAACAAGCTGACTGAATTCCCTGACCTGAGCCACCTGCGGAGGCTTCGGCTCTTCTCCTACGACCACAATCCAGTGGAAGCACCACCCAATGTGGCTGACACAGTGCTGGTAGTGGGCGAAGGGGCTCAGGAGTTTCTGGAGGCTAGGGAGGAACGTCTCCAGGCCCTTCGGGAGAAGGAAGAAGAAGAGCAGGAGGAGAATGAGTCTGAAGTTCTGCAGGCCCAGATGAAAAATGACTCCTCCATGTTGGATGATGGAGAGGGAAGTTACTGTGCCCAGGAATGTTCTCCAGAGGAGACATGAAAGGCTACAACAATTAATATGGCTGCTGCTGTAAAAATAAAAATCTGATGGATGTTGGTAGGCTTTTGGCTCTACTGCTTGACAGGGTATTAGGAGCTGGGCATGCACTAGGCTCAGGAGGAGCCACTATCTCTGAGGCAGGTTGATGGGACCTTGGTGATCCCTTGTAAAGAACACATGACAGCAACTCATCAGAAGGCTTGCTGTCTTTTTTCTATGTGGAGCCATGCTTGACCCTAGCCCATATAGCTGTAATGCACTATGGGTAACTTGTAAGCACCATAGGAAAAAATATTCTCATGATGGATCATTTCCTTACATCAAATCTTTGAAATGCTAGTCCTTTTGACCCTTGCTCAAGATATGGGCAATGGTCACATCCTGGTGGAAAAGTACAACCTGCCTCTCTTTGGGCTTCCTGCAAAATTCTGCCAGCTGAAGACTTGAAGTGACTTTCCTGTGCTGCTCTGAGAGTCTGGTGTATCTTTGGGCGATTCCTTTCTGGTTGTCTGGTATGCTACAATGAGTCTCGACAAGTCAGGATAAAGCCATCTTTTTCTCTCCCCTTCCTACCTATTCTTAGCCACCTTGAACTCTGAACCCTGGAGGGCTACAGAGTTGAGTGTGTGAATGTAACATCTTTCATCCCAGGATTTTTTATCCTACTACTGGAATTAGACTTGGAGAGAGAAACGTCCTTTGGACTGCTCCGTCCAGCTGTCAGGTTTGAGAAGAAGCTCATGCGAAAGCTTTGTTTGTGCAGAGAGCTCCCGGTCCAGGAAAGAGCTTTGCCTCCAGTCTTTGTATGGTGGGAAAGGAGCCTTGTGCCTTGCCCTGCTGCTTTTCCTGACTTTTTATTCCCTTAAAAGGGCACAAAAGCAAAACTGGTATGACCTGGGCCACTGCAGACTTCTTGTGGGTCTTGGGTGGATGGGTGGCAGCCACAGGACTTGCCCCCCATTTCGGAAGGTGGCAGGTTCATTCTTGTGGGGGCTGTCAGGCTAGATTTGTATTAAATCTAAGCAATAAAAGCATGTCTAAGAAGGGAGTAAGAAAGAAGGAATGTGGGGAGGGGGGCACAAATTCTCAGGGAGGTTTCTCCAAAAGCAGGAGACCAAAGCTCTTGGGCGGCATCAGGGGCTATTTTTAAACAGTATTGTAAACAAAATTATAACACCTGGTGAAAGGAAGCAATGTTCTCAGGCATTCATGTTGAGATATATATGTATATAAACGTCTTTTTCCTCTGCCTGTTTCAGCACTCCACTCTTTTTTGCACTTCTCTTTCTGTCTCACTGATACCTCTTTGCTTCTGACCCCCTCCCGCTGTTCTCCTCCCCTCCATTGCTCTCCACTGTTTTTTCCCTTCCTCTCTCCTCCAGCACACACCTCTTCGTCAGCTGTCTTCAGTCCCTCTCTGGACCAATTCCACTATGTTCAGCCTCAATCTTGATATCTCTGTTGGCATGGCATGGCTATCCAAGCATTGCCAAAGTTAACATCTTTGTCTTGGAATGAATTTCAAAGAAGCAATGGGTGTTTATGCTATGCTTCTAATTTTATTACAGTTTATTTCTCTTCCATTGGCTGACTGCCACAAAACATTGTGCTACTTATGCCATCTCTCTTCTTTCCCTATATACCGCCCCCACACCCAGTTTTGAAGTTTCTGATGGAGTGGGGGAAGGATTCCTCTTCTGTGGAATGTTGTGCAAAGAGACTGAATGCAAAATATCTGTGTCACTTTGGGGTTGGTTTCAGAGAGGTGATTCATACAAAATGTTTTCACACTCTTTATCAGTTCAGCCACATGATCATCCTAACCCGCGCCTTTAAATAAATCTATTACCCTAGATCTGTGGTTACACACCTGGGAATGTCATGTGCAGAATTTCCACCTGACAGCTAATATGGTGTTGTTTACAATTGAACTCCACTGAACTACTGGCAATTATTGTCAGAATTCACTTCCATTTTTAGCATCGTACAGTTAACTGCAGCATGCTGATTGTGTGAATAGGCTTCTGCCTGAACTCTTGGTTTGCATAGTGTGTTGGCGAACTGCAGAGTTGGCAGGAACCAGTTTGAGCTTTATGCATTCTATTCCAATTAGGTCAGTGTTTCCTAAACTTTTTTGATTCTCATTAAGAGTCTCAGCAGTTGTCTTGTTTTTATTGGGGTAACACCTTTGATTATTCTCACTGAGAAATAATTACTAACAAGCCTGCAGTGCTGAATTACCCCCATCACAACATCTGATGGGAAGTGTTTGTGTGGCACAGATGACTTTTGAGAATGAAAGGCCCTGTTGTTAGCTTGATTTCAATGTTACGTCCTTTTAGCTAATAATTTTCCTTTCTAGGGTGTTATACAGTATTCTAAAAGTCTTGAAATAAGTCCTTAATGTCATATGTCACACATCCCCTTTGGTATTAAGGACAGTCCACCTTTGACAAAGTTATCCTTGGTAGCCAAGTTGTAAGGGCTATGGGAAGGTGCAATGGGGAAAAGTGCGACAGCTTTACTAATGGTGTGGTGTGGTTCATACAGTGAAGAAGAACTGAGTATTTATAGTACAGCAAAATGGCAAGAAAAGGATGATATTCTGATGACTAAATGTTATTGGGGTTTATTTGTATGTTTGGTTACATCCATATTAGTTTTATTTAAAGGTGCTGAAGTACTGCCTTTCTGAAATTAGCTGGAAACAGAATTAAAGTGGTAATTATACCTGGTACTAACTATATTAATTGCAATGCCCATCCCTATGATGACGTCCCAAATATCTAAGATATTTACTCAGAAGTAAGTCCTATTATGCAAAGATTCCATGTGACTTTAATTAGAAGCTTCCACTTTGTAGTTTAAATCTCCAGTTGCTTTATGGTTTTTTTAATGAGCCTTGGCTTTGCTGATGAATGACTCCTTAATCAGTCAGTGCCTTTCCTCCAACAGGCTTGGGGACTTTAATATCTGTTTTCCTTCCTTCCTTCCTTCCTTCCTTCCTTCCTTCCTTCCTTCCTTCCTTTCTGAAATAGAGCTGTTTTGCAATTAAAAAAGTAAAAGAAATATTAAGGGGAGGAAAACAGTATCTAAAATGCCCACTGGTGGGGAGCAGGAACTGATTTAATTAAAGGGCAAATGAATCAATAATGCCCAGACCATATTGAACAGTAAGCAATTAGAGGCAAAAGCTGCAAGGAAGAAGTTTCTAATTAAAAGCACAATGGTGTGAGAAGTCTCAATAGAGCTGTGCTTGCTGAAAGAAAGCTAGTGTTAAGTTCTTTTATTATCCTTTTTCTAAATGAAGAGAATCACCACAAATCAGGTCTGGAGGAAACAGACAACACAAGAGAAGTAGAATGCATCATCTGGATCATGGGTGGGCAAACTAAGGCCCGGGGGACGGATCTGGCCCAATCACCTTCTAAATCCAGCCCGCAGACAGTCCGGGAATCAGTGTGTAGAATGTGTCCTTTTATGTAAAATGCATCTCTGGGTTATTTGTGGGGCCTGTCTGGTGTTTTTACATGAGTAGAATGTGTGCTTTTATTTAAAATGCATCTCTGGGTTATTTGTGGGGCATAGGAATTCATTCATTATTCCCCCCCCTCAAAATATAGTCCAGCCCCCCACAAGGTCTGAGGGACAGTGGACTGGACACCCCGGCTGAAAAAGTTTGCTGACCTCTGATCTGGATCATTGGTAAAAAGTGAATGAATGAATGAATGAATGAATGATTGCAGTTCGAGACTTAATGGCTAGTGTGTACTTGAGGCACTTAAAAATATTAAACCCTTTAACCCATGTACAGTTTTTGAAACCATTGTTGTTT
Organism: Podarcis gaigeae; assembly: GCF_964106915.1. Lineage (NCBI taxonomy): Eukaryota > Metazoa > Chordata > Lepidosauria > Squamata > Lacertidae > Podarcis > Podarcis gaigeae. Next base: position 80,934,570 of record NC_139678.1, on the reverse strand, counting down.
ACTGTCCCTGGCCACTCAAAGCCAAGTGAAATCAAAATGTTTTACACTGCTTTGAGAGGATGCTTGCTCAGACTCCCTTAAGTCTTCAGGGGTGTTCCACAGACAAAGGGCAACCACTAAGAACACCTCTCTGTGAGTGCTGTGAATGTTAAACTTGAGAGGGTGCTTCCAAATATTATTGGAGCTTACAATGAAGCAGAGGGATGGAGACCGTTGGTCAGGTATGTTTGGCCCAGTTTGTTTAGGGCTTCATAAGTTCCAACACATTAACAGTGTGATTCTGCACATGCTTACCTGGAAATAAACCCCACTTGAATTCAGTGGAACTTACTCCCTGGAAAGTGTATATAGGACTGCAGCCTAAATTTAGCCAGTAAGGCAGTAAAGAGCCAGTGCTGATGGTCTATCATGGGTGTCATATTCTTCTTGTGACCTTCAGAAAGTGAGAAGTGATGTTTTGTACCAGTTGACATATCTGTGCTACTTTTGAGGGGCTTACCCACAGAAAACATAGCCACCTAACGTAGAAATTGTTAAGTATTAATTCTGAGCTGATCTTAAAAGAAAAGGCTGCAATAGAGTTTAAGGCAAGGATTCACTTGTGTCTAAATTTGGATAAATAAATCCAGGAGCACCTGAAGACAGTGAGCCTGATAGTACGGAGTGTGCTCAGAGTGTCAAATTCTGTCCAAGTCACATGATCCTCCAGCCTTTATTACGTCAATCATGGTGGACATAATTACCATCATTTCACCTCTCACCCAGCTCCCTAAATTGAAGAAATTAAAAAGATAAAACTTGTATGGCATCTTTCCAAGAAATGCCCAGGGTAACTACACGCAACTTTGAACTACACCCAACTTTGCTCATAAGGCAAAAACTGTTCAGCCCTGGCAGCAGGTATTCTTGGCAGGGTGAATGTCAGAGCTGGATTATTCAGACAGCTGGATTGAGAGTTGGGGTGACATGGTAGCCAGAGAGCTAGGAATTGGGTGAAATCACTAGGTGGCCAGAGGCAGGCAAGTTACGTTCTCTCAGCTTAATAACAGGGGGGAAATAGCACTACCCCTATTTTTCAAGACCATAATAAAAAAAGTATATCATGATGAATATAATATAATAATGAATATATTTATTGTTTATTCCCCCAATGCACAAAGTGCTTACAGTGGTGATAAAGAATAATAAAGGACATGTAAATAAAAATAATGCATGACAAGTGCTTTTGACATTTTGACAGTGCTATATCCATTTTAATTGATACAGTTACTATTCCTTTAATGACCTTGAGAGCCTCTTCAGCCTTGCTGTGCAGCAGTAAGTAGAGGCAATTTCAAAGGCTCCACAAAAGTGCTCCAGTGCGGACTTGCATTTCAGGTTGTAGAATAACATTGCTTGGTTACAAACAAAGCTATTGTTTTATATTGCCTTGGGATCTGGAGTTCTTTGTTTGGGATGGAGGTACCACTGAGTCCTTGTGAGAAGCTGTGGCCAAACAATGTTGTGAGCGACTAGAGAAATGTTTTCATTTGTTTTCATTTTAAATTAGTTGGTTTGGGCATTTTAGGGAAGATTTATTCATGAACTGTTTTTCCAGGCTCGTTCTTTCACAGAGGCATTTTCTTTGTATCCAGAAATATTGATGCAGCTGCTAGAGATTACCCAATCCCTCTTGCTAACTGCAAAATACTGGTTCCCATTGCTTGATGCCTTGCAGGTACTGAAGTGCTTTTTATTCTGTGGGAATACTGGGAATTGCAGAATTCACAGGGCCTTGAACTCTCAAGTTCATGTTATCTGTGCCTAGCATTCAAGAGTTATTAAGCCAGAAACAGGGCAGTCAAGCCCTCCCCCGGCTCTGTTAGGAGTTTGTGTAATTTATTTTTTTTAATCAGTGGGAGAATGCTAAAACAACACTTCCTGGCTGTTGCATCCCTAGGTTCACTTTATTTTTAGATCTCCCGCTCTCGCCCTTCCTCTTCCTCCTCTTCTTATTCTCCCCAGTATTTTTCATAGTTTTTGGGTGCTTTTTTTCTCCACCCCCAAGCTTAAAGAACCTTTCAAAATCATGCACATTCCAGCTGGTGAGGCATTGGAATGAAAAGCACATATTGGGAAGCTTATTATAAAATCTGAAGTTGGCAGCACTTCTGCTGTGTTTATTCAGTAGAATTCGCACTTAGTTGTGGCTCTTTGAGAGTCCCGGGTTTTGATCTTTGTTGTCTTGCCACGGCATTGTTTTGGCAGCACAGATCTTTTCCTCTAGCTTGTGTGAACCTTTGGAATGCACTGTACTGGATGTTAACGTGACTAAGTAGCTCATGTAGAAGTCTGTAGGAATCCATGTTGGAGTCTCCACATCTCATTCCAGGATGACTCACTTTTGCTGTCATTATGCCCACCCTCTTTTCTCTCTCTTTCAGCAATATTATCTCTTTTCTTTTTCAATCCCCTATCTTGTCCCTCCTTCTACTAAATTCTGTCAAAGATTGTTACACCTTCATGATCATGCATGACTAGGTGTTGTACTGGACAGAGTGGCCTCCTCAGTATATTCTTTGTCTCAGAGCTGGGCCATCCAGCCACTGTTAAAAGTATTGCTATTTTCCCCCTGGCTTTCCTTTGTGCTCTTGTACCCCTGCTCTGTACTGTGTTTGACTGAGCCATGTTTCCGCTGTCCCTACAGGGTGTACCCATGACTTTTTTTCCAGCTAGAACTCGCCAGAACTTAGTTCCGGCATCTCTCAGGTTGGTGCCATTGCCAACCAGCACTTCTTTTTCTAGAAAAATAGTACTGGGTGTACCCCTCTTCCCATTCTGTTTTGTGTAGAAATACCTCAGGGGGAGCCATGAAGATATGACACCTCAGCTATGCATGCTCACTAAAGGTCAGGCTTTATAATTATGTTTAAGACTCTTACAATGACAAGGTATGTGTGCTTAGGTATAGTTGAGAGTGTGCTGCATACAAAACCCAAAGAGATAGGGCATAACTTGTCTCTTGCAACTTTTGAGAGCTATGTTGTTTGCTTTCTGAGTGAAACTGGGGGCCATTTTCCCCACTCCTTGGATAGGGCTGCCATGGGTCCCATAGAATTGCTTTGGTGGCTGGATCTGGCCTCTCTTCTATCACGTGATCACCCTTGTACTTATTATCCTAATTCTGAGATGAACGTAAAGGGTATGCATTTTACCTCATGAACTTGTTTTTTAAAAACACATGCAGCAGAAGACTGAAGTCTAGATAGACTTCAGCAGGCTTTGTTCCAGGATAACTGATCATGTACCCAAGCCCAAAAGGAACTCTGATTAGTTAGATCATAGATAGCTTTGCTACTGTCAGATTGTGGGATTCAGATCTTACCAATCTTAAACTGGTTGTGTATCTGAACATCTTGAACCATCAGCGCTGGCTTTATTGTAAATAATAATAATAATGAAACAGGGAAATGTTCTTTGATCACTGGCATGATATGCTTTGTATCTTGTTTTAGTATCAATGCATCTGTTTCCATCTGTGCTTTCTGACTGCGCTCCCAAGGCTACCAAGTAGAAAGGAAGTCTTTGAGAAAAAGCATGGTTTGGAAGGGCTCTGGGTAAACAAGACTACCAAGATGATGGAAAGAGAGGAAGGTATACTCCTCTTTTCAAGAAAACCCTTTTTTTTAGGAGGGGGAAGTTGGCAATGTAAAGTGAATTGAGTATTTTAAGCTATGCTAAATGTAATATAATGATACAAAATGACCATGATGGCTCTTTGCAAGGAAGGAATATAAACAGGAACATCTTTCAGATGCCACAGCTCTGTTGAAGTCAGTGGACCATCTGTGCCCAGCTATCAGAGAAAGGCGCGTAAGCCTCTTGCAGTTTTGTTTCAAAGGCTCATCTAACTTGGAGGTTCAAAGTAGAGGCATCCTATCTTTTATCTGGAGGTGACATTGGGTAGTTGGTTTAGGATGTATTGCCATAGTGATCCACAAATGTCTACATTAAGTTTCATAAGATTTCGGCAATATCCTGAATTGATTCACTGTCTCATTTAGCCAGAATTGTCTGTTCTTGACTTTTTTTTTTTTTTGCTCTCCTGTTTCTCAAGCAGACAAGTTTCCCAGCCAAGCTGGAGTTGGGCAAAATGGAGATGAGCAATTGAGCATTGTTACATGTTGTGGTGTGATAGTTTGCATCACCCCTCCTGCACCCAATTTCCCTACTATAATCACTGGTCAAACACATTCAAAAAGTCAGTTTTCCCTGTAGAAAAATACTCTTGCTTCTTCAGGGAAGGTATGCAAATGCTCTAGCTCATAGTCAACGTAGATCTTATTTTTCCATGTGGACTTTTTTTTTACACATTTGCCCACACAAGGGTGCTTTCATTTGAAGTTGTACCTCAATGTTTTCCCATCCATACTGGTGCAAGGTGCTTGATGGCATGTTTTCACAGTGTGTTTTTGTCCCCTTTTCTCTCCCTGAGTTTCAGAGACCTGAGGTCCATTGTGGTGTTTGTTTGCCTATGCACATGGCCATTTTTTGCAGGGGGCGGAATACGAGTTTTCAATAAATCAGACTTGTACAAAACAATGGGTTAACACTTAAAAAAAAAATGTAGGCGTATTGTGGCTGGCCCTACCAGCAACCCACTGAGGAGCATATCACCAATGGAAATAATAGATGGCACCCAGGAAAACATCACCACACTCGCGCTCTCTCCCTCTCCCTCCACACAGTTCAGTTCATCCACATTTGAGTGATTTGATTTTATGTTGGATCTTTCTTTTCCTTTGATCTTTTCCCCAGCTCTTTCAGGAAAATCTGAATCAAGCAGGTCAAAGTGCAGGCTGTTAGTTGGATGAGTACAATATTGTGTGGGCAGCATGAACATGGTGTGTGCACACAGCCTTACAGTTTAGATTTTTCATATCAGGTGTATCAGTAGTTACAACCTGGAGACTTCAAGAGAGATTTTACAAGCAAAAAGAAGATATCTTTCAAAGACTTACATTCCAATGCCCCAAGACTTACATTCGAAAAGGAGAGCCTTAAGGAACTTTTTGTCATAGGTTCACCACAGTTACATTAACACATCTGTGACTGCTAAGTCTTTCATATTTCTCAGTCTTATTCCAGCTAATCGTCCACTTCATTGATGCCAAACGGTGGGCAAAGGAGTCTGTTCCATAGACTGCAGTTGAGAAGGGTCAGTCATCATAGTGACTCCTCCAGTGGCAGGACTGTTATTTCAGATTCACCATTCTAGCCGGTGCCATAGGACTTCTTTAAAGCCCATGTAAAGCAGTCTTCTTCTGAGTTGGGTCACTGCTTCATCCAGCAGTGTCTTACTCGAAGTGGTTTTGGCTTTTCCAGATCTCAAGCAGTTGTCTTTCTCAGCCCCACTACCTTAAATCCTTTTAACTGGCAATGCCAAGGATTGAATGTGTGACATGCTGTCACCAAAATGTGAGCATTATTACTTAGCTATGCTTTTGAGGATTATACCAACCGTATTCTGCTCTTATGATCAATGTGCAGAGGTAATAAGCTGTTAGTGAACGTAAATGTGAAAGGCTAGATGGAAAAGGAGGACATTTCCCGCCATCCATTGTAACATTTTCATGGTTTTCTCTACACATGTATTCTTTCATACAAGGAAAAAAAAATGACACTGGCTTTTAGACCTATGGTGCTATAATAGGGTTAATTTTCCCCAACCTTAATGATTCCCTTTAAAATAAAAAAGCAAGATTGCAAGGAAACTGCTGTACAATAAAAATAAACAGATATCTTCTGCTATTGGCAGGTACACGCTGATATTTTCAGTTCATATCTGCAGAGTTTCAGGAATTCAGGTTTTAAAATAAGCACGGGGGGGGGGGGAATCTATCTATATGAACATAATGAGACCCCTGGAGATATTCAGCTGGAATATGAACTATTGGTTTCATATTCTCAAGCATTCTTAATGCAAGCTATAAGTCAAATCTTGTTGCCATCAGGATGCTGTTTCACTTCACCTGTGATTAAGTAACCAGTCTGCCCAACTCTGGCTGGGTTAAGAGAGAAATATTTTAGACTATTCTTTTCCTCCTTGGTCCTTTCTGCTCTGAAGCATGTGGTCAGATGGCAAACTTGCTGGCACCAATTCCTTTTGTTGCCTCTTTCCCCCCTTGCCCACTCTCCTGGATCTGGCCTGCAATTCTGCTGAGAAATATTCTCGGACCCTGCAGTCAGCACCTCCAAATTTGGCACCTGAATCCATATTTACATAAAGTTTCCTGCAACACAATCCTACACATTTCCCCAGAAGCAAAGCCTACTGAGTGCATTAAGGCTCACTCCCAGATAAGGGAGCATAGTATTGCAGCCTTACCTACCTACTCTGAATGCTTTTCTTTTGGGGACACCACCCCGTCTTCTATTGTCAGCTTCTGCTAAAGGAGAATAGGCAAGGTAAATGCAAGCTGGTTGCAACAGGCATATGGGGTTAGAGATACTGAGGGAGGCATAGGAAGGGAAAGGAAGTTCTCTAAATAAATGGCACCTATCCACCCAATGGAAGCCCCTGTGCCCCTTTCTCTCTAGGGCTCTTTCCATTGCTCATGGAGGCACAGTAAGTTTTCATTCACCTGTGCTTTGTTAGAAGACTCTCCTGATATTTTACCTTTCTCATAGAAGCTGTCGGAGCAGATTAATTTTGGCTTAACATGTGCTGCACAGATGTCATAATAAAGCATAATTACCTTGTCATCCTCTTCACTGGCTTTTCATCTATCAACAATAGCTGTACTTCTCTTCTTCCTAACACATTGTTCTATATATTCCACCTGTGCTCCATAAAGCACATGGCTTTGGGTCACATTTCTGGGTGATTAACCACATGTTGAGTCTGCTTAAAACAACTGCATTGTTTTAAAGACCACCCCTTCGGAAATGTTCATCTGTTCTTGACACCACAACACATTCTTGTGTCTTGTGCTAATGACGCTAAAGGGGGAGGGCATTTTTCTTGGAAGATCCTGTCATTTCAATCTGCTCCTCTTGTCCGCAACTGAAGGATCACCCCAGCAAGAGCTTAAATCAGAGAAGGCCCCATCGTCAGCCAAAAGCTTGAGAAGCTTTCATGAGTAAAGTTCAGTTCAGTTACATGTTTGAGAGTGAAGTTTATTTTGCAAATATTTAGTATGTGTAGGTTTGTGTGAAGTGCAAGCGGGGTTTGCAATGCAGGTGAGTGACAGGAAGGGGAAAGGAATAGTTCTCTCAAGGAAGGAGAGACTGTGCAGTTTGAGCTTGAATTGGTCACCCCATTTCCCCTAACATGCATGCCCAGAAGCAGAACTGTTTTGCTCCTGTGGCAACATTCCTTTTGTGTTCTGAAGGATCTGGTCACCCAAACACCTCTGGCTGGGCTGTGATCATCAAATAACCAGCCGCTAGAGTAGATCTGTTCTGCAGAAGTTGCAAACTCCACAGCGTGGGCTGGACACAGCTGCTGAGTATCACTTGACTAAGATGGCTATGGAAATTGTATGAGTGTGAGACTGAATGTGGAAAAGCCCTTGTTTTACCCAGGAATTGCCTTCTAATCCACCCTTAATTTTTAACCAACAGTTCAGTTGGGGCTGGAGATGCACAAATTTGTTAACTTTGGTTTCTCTCAGTTTCTCATTTTCCCGATCTTAAATTGTGTTCTTCCTATTTCTGCAGCAATTTGTGATTATTATTATTTTTTTTTAAAGCAAGCAAGAAAATCTATCAGCATTGTAATGTGAATTTCTCCTAATATATACGTTTTTATACCCATTGGTTGGGAAACTGCAGTGCAAAATTAAGAGATTCAAGTATTAACTTAAGAAGGGTGAATTAGGTTGTTTATCATTAAAATGCAAACAAAATTTCCCCCCATCCCTAGCTCTGTCTATGGATGCTTGAGAAATGAATTATTTCTGAAATCTGATATGAACTGACTTGAGCCATGCCTCCCAGACTGATGTGCAGATTGGACTGTAGAGCTCCTTTGGAATTGTGCACTTCAGCAAATTTTGTGATGGAATCCTCAGCAAAATTATTTAAAAATACGTTTCATATATTAAGAATACATTTAATGCATGGGCAAAGCAGAGGGTAGGGAAGGGAGAAGACAGAGAATCCACTTTTTCTTGGGTCATGCTGGGCTCCTACTGGAAAAGTGGACAGTAGTGATACGGCATTCTTCCCTCCTTTTTTGTATGTATTTTGGAAGTTATTTTTAAGTTTCACAGCATGGATTCAAATGAGAGAATAATAAACTAAACCATTACCAGTTCCAGGGCTGGCTTATTCTACCTGCTGTGACTGAAACACCTCCTTTCCCCCGCTCTGATGTTGGTGCCCCCAGAAGTTGTAGATCCAACCATAGATCACAGATCTGAGGCAGCTTATGAGGTTGGATCTCCCTCTCCAGGGATGGATTTCTATATTTGTTCACTTAAGAGGGAGATAATCCAGATTGTGGCAGCTAGACTGGTGACTGGGAGTGGCCACAGAGACCATATCCTGAAAGTCCTGAAAGACTTACATTGGCTCCCAGTACGTTTCCGAGCACAATTCAAAGTGTTGGTGCTGACCTTTAAAGCCCTAAATGGCCTCGGCTTAGTATACTTGAAGGAGCGTCTCCACCCGCATCGTTCAGCCCGGACACTGAGGTCCAGCTCCGAGGGTCTTCTGGCGGTTCCCTCACTGTGAGAAGTGAAGCTACAGGGAACCACACAGAGGACCTTCTTGGTAGTGGTGCCCACCCTGTGGAATGCCCTCCCATCAGATGTCAAGGAAATCTGACTTTTAGAAAAAATCTGAAGCCAGCCCTGTTTAGGGAAGTTTTTAATGTTTGATGTTCTATTGTGTTTTTAATATTCTGTTGAGAGCTGCCCAGAGTGGCTGGGGAAACCCAGCCAGATGGGCGGGGTATAAATAATACTGTAATAATAATTATAATATCCCCACCCCACTGTATTGCCCCTGAGATCCTCCCAAGGACCATATTTCTGCCTTAAATATGTTTAGAAATATGAATTTTAAGGTATATCTGTTTAGAGAATGTGAGAAAATACATCTGAAAGTATTTAAAATGTGATTAAAAACAAAAAACCACCCACCTATAGGTTAATGCAGAAATGGGATTGACTAGATTTCTGAATGAAAGTGACAGGTACTCGAAACAGACAAACCCATCCATCCCTAGTTCTGGCAAGGAACAAAATCCTCTGAATTACAGGTCATCATTGTGAAAGGACAAATACATTTTTTCCCCACTTTAAGAGGGAGAGCCACTTTCTCTATGTATACCAAGAAGCTTGTTTCAGCCTCTACAGCTGCAGACTTTCTGCAAGGGCTTGTTGCTCTTAAGCAAGATATTCTGGATGAGTGTTCCAGTGCTGGCAGGGGGTTGGGGGTCAGGTCAAGGGAACACCCAGCCACAAATGTTTTTATATTTATTTTATTGGATGTTCACAATGGTCTTGGGTGTGCAGGCTGTTAGAATTGTGCCTTTGTTGGGAATATCCAACAGAGGCTTATGACACATGTGGAACTACCTAGCAACCGCAATAGCAATGAGTGTGTTGCCCACCTAACCTTCTGGAAACCACAAGGATGGTATTCTTCTCCCCCACTCCCTTTTTAATGACAGAAAGAGAAAGCCAAGTGTTGTCTTATTTTACTATCCTTTATTATTTAGACCAGGAGGCCTCCTCTACAAAACAAGGGGCCTGGTTCTCCAAAAATATGGTTCTGCAAAGAAAACGTTCCTACCTCGTAGACATCAGTGATGATGAAATCACACTGGCTTAGTAGTAATAGTAGTAGCAGTAGTAGTAATATTTTTCCCATCCTTTTTTGGTGTGTTTTATCAGGTTTTATTATAAAATATGTCTGCTCCATGAGTTTTAAACATCTCCAAACACAATAGGAAGGAGGTGGCAGCTGAGTCTAGCTGGACTGCCACCTTCACTGCTAGGAAAGAAGTTGTCTACAGTGTAGTCATATATTTTTTTTTCACCTTTTTTCTGTTTGCACACACTATGTTAGATGGTTATCATCACATGAAGAAGAGATACCTGAACAAGATACAGCTAAGAGCTCTAGAATTAAAAATGAATACACAACTCTCCAAATTCCAATTGTACAAAAGAAACCGCTTCTGGTTTGGGGGAGTGGCGGTAGGCGAGGGGACAGGAAATACTTCACAGGGAGGCTGGCTGGAGCAGTGGCTCAGTTTGCCAATGGTGGTAATAATACTTTGCGTGTCAGTAGTAGCACCTCTAATCAAAGGCTATCCTAGCATTAGGGGATCAGTCTGAACTACGTTTACACAGAGTGATGAGCTTTCTGCCCGTGACATCAACGGAGACATCTTGTGGAATCCCGCTTTATTTAACACGTTCAATGCCCTGATTTTGAAAGCCTCACACCATCCCCTTGTGAGGTAGGGAAGCATTATTATGACCATTGTACAGTAGGTGGGCAAACTGAGGCCATGAGAAGTTTGCGTACTAACCCAGAAAGTTGCTCCATGACAGAGATAGAAAGAGAATCCAACCATCCTGGTGCTTTGTGTATTTATCTGTATCTCTACACACAAACACACATTGCTTCCCGTCAATTTGTATGGCTCCAGTTCTCTACCAAGCCACTCACCAAACCACCCCGGTTGTCAGCCAATCAGTGCCACCATTGCTGTCGGCCAGCAATGTGAAACGAGGTTACTTCTGTTTCCTGTCGTGTGCTACCAGGTTTATCAATCTTGAACTTGTCTGTTTTTTTAAAAGTGAAGCCAAGAATGTTTTATGGTGATTGATTGGATTTGACAAGATTGTCCGGCACTTGAGATGACTTCCCTCACTGGCGAGCTCTTTTGCATAAAACGTGCACCTATCATCAGTTTACATACATCCTGAAGTCTCATCGGCTGTCTACTGACGGCAGAATTGAAGAGCAAGAAGTAACTCTGACGCCATTGCAGCCATTCATTCCTGCCAGATCCATATGAGCCTTGAAAGTGAAGCTGCACAATTCATGGAATGCAGGTATGTTGACAAAAAAGGACCCTCTCCATTTGCTGGTGAGATGCCACAATGTTCCTGGTTTTTCTCTGCTTTCCACCCACCAATGATGTGAAGGCTTAGTGAAATACACACAATGACATCCTAACACAGAGTACTGAATGCTGCTGGGGAGAGGAGAATGTTGCATGTAGCTTTTTGTTCCACTTTGAGGCTGATGTGGTAGAAATGAACAGGTACCAGACTTCAAAGGTCACTCTTGCTCTTTAATCCAAGAAGCTCACCTCACCTCATGATCATTAACAAACAAAACAAGAACAATAGTAAGAAAGGACCCTGCGATGCCAGCTTTTTACTGTCTCTGTTTTGGATATGAAAGTTAATAAGCTTGTGGAGTTCTGGTAACTTCCTGGTGTTTACCTTGCAAGCATGAGGTAAAACTAGGAAGGTATCTGGTGGCTCCGCGGCTTTCCCATTCTGGCTTGTGTTTGGATAGGAGGGAATATAATTTCACTGTAAACTTCAATGTTAAGCTGGGGGCAGGCGAAAACAGGTTATTGGCACAGGTGCTCAGTACAAGGCTAAAATCTCTTTTTAAAATAATTCTAGTCTGCTAATCATAAAAGTTTATGGAAATAAAAGCATCAGCGCCACCAAAGTAGTACAATCAAAGCCAATATAAAATCTGGCTTGTAGAGTAGGTGGGTGGGAAGCTTCTCCCAGTATAAAATTATTTGGTTTCTGTGTGATAGGCATAATGACAATTTGGGAGAAGCCAGTGTTACTAGAAAACTGGACTCTTGCATCAAAATGGGGAACTATTATATATGTCCTTTCAGATCCGTCACTGCTTATATCAGGCCTGCGCTGCCTGAGATCCAGCAGGCTAAATACCAGCAATGGATGCCACACCATATGTGCCATACATCTCCTGGCTGCTTGGGACTGTAAAAGCAAAGTCAAGAGTTGGTCAGTGGGTTATCTGACACGTCACCTTCAAGGCTACTAAGCTGTGTTCTGCTTGGCAAGTTAAAAGTTGTGCACATCTAATATAGAATTTCTTTCAACCCGTTTTTCAAGGAGTGAATTTCTCAGGATTACTCAGCTGCCTAAAATGCCAAGTAAGCTTTTGCTGATATGGAAAGCCAGTCATCCAACCATCTTATCTGCTATTATGGTCATTGTGTGACTCTCTCCCCCATTAATAAAACACTTGCCACCCATAATTGTCAGTGTCCTGTTTGCGCTGCTGCTTATACTTTCCAGTGATAATCACAGTGCAGAATCTGTAATGTCACCAAGGATCTGTAATGTCATGACGAACTAGATAATGACGCTTGTGAGCTTCTCGTGATGTGGAAGATCCAAATTCAGTTTGTTGTGATTTATACAGCCCTGCAATTTGTGACTATTTGGGGCAAGCCAAGTGTACATGAAAACACCAGCAACTCCCAACTGCTGGGACAGAGGAGGATTTTGTTCCCGATAAAAGCACTTTAGCGCTTCAATCCAAGAAAGAGAATAATGGTTTGTGATTTTGATGGCCTTTTTCTCACACTAAATAACAAAACACAGAAACTGATGCCCTTTTGTGGATCGCCTGTTAAAACCTTTACAAAAGATGGCATCAAAATTAAACTGGGCACAATTCACTAACAGTAGAAGAAGTCATTAATAAATAATAAACATTATTATTAATAAATAGCTTGATGGACTTAACGATTATTTTACTGCAGACTTATTAGGAAGCAGCTGAGAAAAAGGTTCTCACATTGTCTTGGAACAGAGAGCTGATAAAATACTGAAATAGGATGTCATGTATTTCCCAGTTTGCTTTGGCATTAAAAACCCCATTGTTTCTGATATCCCACTATTATTATTATTATTATTATTTTTGCATCTGATTGGCTGACAGCTGTACAAGAGGGGGCACAAAAATAAAAAGCAGGCCCCTCTCATTTCAATACAATTTGGTTTTATTTCTCCATTAAGACATTACCTATTAAACAAACGTCAATTGCTAAATCATGTCTCACTCTCTCTCCTTCTGCCCTCTTCCTCAACAATGGGATAATAAAGAAACATATAAAAAACTCCTTGGGGCTCTTTGATTTTTAAAAAGCCTGCCCAGCCGAGTGGATGCCAAGAAATGCCATGAGGGGAAAAGAAGAAAGAAAGCCAAACCCCAACTCATTTTCTATAAGAGCCCTGATTTTTCCCCAACTTTCCCCCAACTAACTGGGGTTTTTCTCCTATTCCTGCAAGCCTCCTTAATTTTCAGCAGTGTATTGTTACATGTATAAAAATGTGCCTACCAGAAATATCATTTAGGCATCTGTACATCATATAGAAAAAAAAAAATACTGTAACACACTGACTAACTCAACAAAATAAAACACCCTTAAATTCCACCCCCCCCCAACTATTATACATATTATGACAGTCAACCTGCTCAAGGATAGCCTGAGAGAACAGACCCATTGGTTAACTGCTTGGAGGAAGAAGCTGAATGCCCTATTTTATTTGATTTTAAGTGCTGGAAGTTTGGCTCACACTCCACAGGATTAATGACCCAGGACAGAAGGAAGGTATTGAATGCCCTATTTGAGTTTTCCTCTGTACAATGGCCTGGCTGGGCGAGTACAAAGCTCTGGAGGAGAAAGGAGCTTTTACAATCTATCCACTGGTGGACAGGTCCCTCCTATTCGACTCAAGTAGTATTTAGTGGCAATGTGCTGTTTACAAAGATGGATTCATAAAAGGAAAGAGCTTCAACCAAGCAGGGTTGTGAAGTTCATTATCTGGAGGGCTCATGGCAAGGGAAGAGCTTGTGAAGACTTTTCAGTAGGACTGTGAAGAAGGTCAGAAGAGGAGGGGAAATTGGTAAATCAGTCTGTAGCATAACACGTGAGGATCTGAGCAACTGGAGGAGAGTGAAAGAAGGTGGGCAGAGTATGTGGGTTGGATTCAAGTCCCTACTCAAAGTAGACCCATTGAACTCAATAAGCCCATGTTATCCTTGTCTCTTAACATCACTAGGCCTATTCTGCACAGGACCAGCATTGAATACCATGCCAGGAGCATACAGGGGAATAGTGGGAAGCTGGGGTGTGTGAAAATTGATGTGAAGGGGCAGCAGAGCATGATAGGTTTTAGGAAGAGCAGATAAGTAGGACTGCTCAGGTGGATTTGCCTGGGAAGAGGTTGGAGGCATGGACAGCTCCTCATCCCAGTTTTCCAACCAAATATTAGTATGCAAGTGCTACTCATGTCACTGCAATTTGGCATAAAATCCACATTTGGGGGCCTGGCTTATGCCACAGCTGCTATTCCATAGCTTGGGAACCCCAAGAATCCTGCTATCCATTTGCCCACCTTTGTCAGCATTTTCTAGGGGTCCTGCCAGTCTAAATGGCCTCTATCCACTCCACTGCCTTTCTACTACCATCCAGTAATCAAGTGGAAAATGCACAATTTAGTTTTGGTGGCAAAATAGTCCGGAGCTCCTGACAGTATCAGTCATCCTGAAACATTCCTGTCACTTTGCATATAAGAGTGTTGCGCTGGCTGTTAAACCAGCAGTCAATTGGGTCTTTCTTGACTCAAGTTGAGCCAGTGATAGCCCAGCGATGCAGTGTTAAGAGAACATGAGTGCCACCTAGTGGGTACTTTCAAGCATGCTTGCATCTTCCTGGCTTTTATTTCTCATCTGCCATGGTACTTGGAGCAGAAGGCTTTACATTATGATTGCTGTCGGTGACAGTCGGCCTCATATATATCATCTCAAGGCTTAGGAGTTCATATCAGATGGGCAATTTTGTGGACTGGGAAACTGCAGCCACCCAACAATCTCTCATTGGGAACTAGATGGAATGATAGCTACCTTTGTGCTAAGCAAGGGATAAGTGAAAGGCCTGTGACCTGGACAGCCAGAGCAAAAAATGAAATCATGCTTGGCTGGTAAAGAGCCCACTTGGCCCTCACATTAGAAGCAAGTAGGGTTGTATCCAGTGCTCATTCTATGCAGAGTAGCTCCACTGAAGTTAATTGGGCTTAAGTTAGCCATGTCCATTATTTTCAACTGATCTATTCTGAGTAGAAATAACACTGGAAACAAGTCAAAAACCTCTGGAAGCAGCTGCCAAAACTGACAAGGCCAGGGGAAGAAAAATACCATTAGGACTCTATCCCAGCAACATTGATAGAACCTCTTGCATGCAGAGATGGCTTAAGAAATGTTGGCGCTAGGGGCAGAGAATCCAAATGTTACCACCCCTCGTAGTAAAAATACAGTACAGTGGTCCCTCGGGTTACAAACCCTTCGGGTTACAAACTCTGCTAACCCGGAAGTAGTTGCTCTAGGTTGCGAACTTTGCCCCAGGATGAGAATGAAAATCGTGCAGCGGTGGTACCAGGAGGCCCCATTAGCGAAAGCACGCCTCAGGTTAAGAACGGTTTCGGGTTAAGAATGGACCTCCAGAACGAATTAAGTTCATAACCTGAGGTACTACTGTATTATATTATGTAGCACTTCATATAATATTAGAATAGAATTATATTAAACAACAGTTTCTCCCTGCCTTTAAGGACTGTGTCTTTCAAATAAGTTAATAGGAGTAATTTTGAGTCTAGCTGAACAGGGTGTTTCAACATGCTTCTTATATTAGATACCATTTCCTGCTGGTATTGTTTTTGCTTCAGGGCAGTTCCACAAATAGTGAATTAAATATGCTGTAACTGAGTTGCATTTCCAACAGTCATCATTACTGGTATCATAAATTCTAGCAATTCTAAGTGGGGTTAAATGCCACATTGACCGTAATTCCTCTGAATTGCCTATATATTTCTAGGTGTCTCTTGAGATAGTTACCCCAATCACTGCTTCCCATAACACAATCTATCTTCTCCCATATGAATAATCATTCGATATATATGAGGTCTTTTCATTTCCATATTCATTTTTCAAAGTTATCTGCCTAAATCTATAAATTCTCAGCTGATTGTTTAAGAAGAATGTGAAACTATCTATATCCACATGAATCCTGTTTTCCTTAAGCTGTCCCTCATTTCAGCAATGGGCTTTCACTTGATTGTAAGAGGTCAGAAAATGTCTCAGTTCCAGCTTTCTGTCAATCAGAGAACAGGCTCCTAATGCCATTTTTGTTAAAACTGTGGATGAAATAAAGTGGAGGCAGCTGGGGAGATTGATGTGCAAAGCAGCAGAGATAAAGGAACTCAGAAATGTTTCCTACTACTTTGATGTTCAAATCGAGAGAGAAGGTGGTTCTCCAGAACAGTCTGCCAACCAAGGGAGCTGAATGCACACCTTTTGAGCTTTGGCATGGAAGTGTACCAAACATATCACACAAACCTGTGTTTGGCAGCATTGCCTATGCCTATGTACCCATGGAGAACAGGGACAAGTTAAGACTCCAGAGAGGAACAGGCAATTATGTTTGGATTTGGTATTGGAGGCAGATATTACAAAGTGATGAACTTGAATACTGGAAAGGTCAGCACAAGACATGTGGTTCATTTTGATGAGCACAGGAAAGCTGACAAGAGATAGATTTTTCTGAGGAGTCAGAGGAAGAAACACAAGCCCACAAGTACTTTCCTGAATTGATGTCCAGATCTGTTTTCTACTGTCACACTACTTAGCACAAATGATGAGCAGCAAGGAGAAGCAGAGGAGCCGAGTCCAAGCAGCAGCGCTCCCACAGGGGAGGAGACTGATGATGAGATGCCTGCACTTGGTGATGAGGAAGCTGATGTGACTCCAGAGACAGAGGTCAGGGGCTCATTGAGACCCAAGAAAGCTATTCCAACTCCGCAACTGCCCTCCATCACAAGTCGCCACCACCCCATGAAACCTTCCACCTGGGAAGAGATGGAGCTGAAGCCCGTCTATGGAAGGAAGGTGCATGGAGATGGATGCCCTGCACCAGAACCAAACCTGGACTTTAATCAAGATACCTCCCAGGAAGAGGACAATTGGAAGCAAGTGGGTATGCAAGGTAAAGCAGGGCACAGAACGGGAAGTTGAATGCTACAAAGCAAGACTTGTAGCCAAATGTTACTCGCAAAAGTATGCAGAGGACTAGAATGAGCAGCTTCTAAACAAATGGAGGTGAAACATATTAAAACTGGCCATTTTCCTACGTTGGAAGACAGAGCTGTTTATGCTACATGACACGTCCTGCCCCCTTCGCAACTAGCTTGCTGCCTCTGGTATGGTGAAGGACACTGTCCAATCCCTGGTGCTGAATTAAGACTCAGACGCAGCTAGAGGGAAGTCGAGGGATCCGAGTCACCCCAAAATGTGGATTTAATATTGTGTGGAAATGTTTTATTTTCTATTTTCTTTTTCTGTGATTTATTATTTTATACTTATGTGATGATAATGTTTATTTGTGAATATATATATAAACTCAGCCACTGGGCTAGTCAGCATCTGGATGTTGAATGCAGGGAGCTGCCATCTTGTCCTATGCCTCAGGCGACAAACTGTCCTGCACCAGCCCTGCACACAATCACCTAGGACACCTCAAAGCCAAAATGAATTGTCTTACGAGCGGTTTTTGCTCTGCTGAATAGCTGCTGCAAATATTTCAATATGTGTTCAGACTGAGGCTCCCTCTCCACAAAACCATTCTGTCTTATCTACCCCGGCATCATTTCCCCCTTGCAGCTTGAGCTTGGAAATGGCAAATGGATTATATGAATTGTTTGCCACATTCACATCACTGCTCACCTCCTATGCATGGAAGGTCTGCAGCGTAGTGCAAGACTGACCTGCACGCTCATACTGAATCATGCAGATGACCCTCTTCGATGGCACATTCTAGCCTTTGGGGTGGGGAGAAGAAAAGCTGTGCAGAGTGCTTGTGAGAAGTGGCCTGGAGAACTGGCTTGACTTGCTTTTGGATTACTGCTTCTCCACAGGATGCAATGGGTTAGGACACCTGTCAATATATTCAAAAGATTAGCCCAAAAGTGTTTCCCAAGTAACTGAAATAAAACGTTGCCTTTAACACATTCAAAAAGGGTTGTGCAGATTAATCCTTGTTCTCTGTTTGCAGGAAAAATGTGGGAAGACTGAGATAAAGATCCAGAGAAGCACTGGAATCAGACACAAATCTTTCTTGTCAGTGCCCCTTAGCCCCTGCTCTCACCTATGAAGTCTTGAGGTGATCTCTTTGCCATTTTGACCGAATGTCTAGGAGAGTTGACTTTTCCCTGGTACCCTATCAGGCAATGAAGAATAAAAAGCAGAGAAGAGATGAAACATTTCATCAAAGACAAATAGAAACCCAAGATTTAAGTTGGAGTTACTGCGTGGACAACCCAAGACTTTTAACTAGGGTTGTTTTGCTATCATAAAGTCAATTCCTCAACGCCACTTCCGGGAAGTACTGGTTTCGCTGAAAAATCACATCCTTCTACATCATGGGCACCAATCTTCTTGATGCAACCTGTATTTGAGGTTTGTGAATGCAAATGAGAGAAGTCAATTTCTAGGCAAACTCTTTTAACATAGCTGCAGAAGGGTACAGAAAGTGGGTGGCTAATTAACTAGAAATTGCACAGGTGTGTGTTTGCTGGTTTCCAATGGAAGGGCTGCAGACCAAGTGAAAACAAGCTTTGGAATCCAAGAGAGACGGTGGTGGGTTAGGGTGCATGGGGAGGCATCATTAAAGTAGGATGGTTGCTTGGGGCCATGTGTAACAAGCACATTGGGATGTTGAGATGGGTCAGTTTGAATGGCTCCCGCCCTGCCCCCCAAAAAAATTCAGGACTGCTCAGCATGTCTCCTTTGCCTCTGCCAAACAAAATGGGCAATTAAAAGTTAGGGTCTCCCTAATGTTACAACCACACACACTCTAGCTTGTGGCATGTGTTTCATGGCTTCCAGCATGGTTAAGAAATGGCCTCCTTGCCTCTCTTTCCTCTCTCCTCTCAATCAAAACTCCAAAATCTGTTGCTCCCCTCCTTTCCACATGGCATAAGCTTCCCCTCAATTCCTGCTGGGCAGTGAATCAAGCCCCTCAGAGAAACAAATTGTCTAGGGCTGAGCGAGAGAAAGAGAACACAAGTGACACACGAATGCCCTGCACGCATAGTTACAACACACAACACACACACAGGGGGGCTAGGGGAGCTTCGTGGCTCCTCTCCCCTTTGCAGAGAGGCCTGGCTAGGAAAAGGTCTAGCCAGCATTATTATTTATATTATTCTTATTACTCTTACAAGTTTTATTGAATGATAACGAAACCACCTCATGGAAACAGAGCAAGTGATCTCCTTGCAGTGCCCCCTCTCAGGCCAGTGCAGCCGCTGGATGGGGTTAGCTTTCTTATGGCGGAGTAGGGTGCCATCCCAATGGGCCTTTGGCTGGAAGAACTCATAGGAAGTCTTGTATGGCAGTAGCGGACCCCTCTCCTCCCATTGTGCCATTGCTACACTGTGAATCCAAACAAATCAGTGCTGAGGCCACCTTCAGCTGGAGGGCTGCTCTGCTCTGGTCTCTCTCTCTCTCTCTCTCTCTCTTTCTCTCTCTCTCTCGTTCTTTCTACATAAGGAGTCTGATGGAAAGGCTAAAGCAGGAGGTTGGGTATTAATGGTGCTCCTTGTGATGCTCTGCGCTGCTGAGCCAGCACATTGGGCACCGATACCACTTTCCCAGAGTTTAGTACATGTTTCAGGTTCGCTCCCTTAGCCTGTGGTCATTCCCAAGCTTTTCCCCCCTGGGGGAGACCAGGGTGCAGCCGTTGTGCATAAAGTAGTAGTGAGAGTGTGGCCAGTAAATGTTGACTTGGTGCACTGAAACCCAGAGCGAGTCCTCGGCTCCTGCCTCTCAGGCCTTCAGCTGGTGCCACTGTGCCACAGCCTGCCGGGGGTGTGAAATCATATCCTTCCAGTGCTTCACTTCGCCTGGGCCACTCTTCCATGACAGGTAGATCTAGGGGGGATGAGGAAACAAATCACACAGGTCAGAAAGCAGGAGGAGTGACCTTTGTTCAAGTCTTGTCTCCAATAAATGGAAACTTCCTGGTTGCAACCCCTCCATCAAATGCTGGTTCCACTTGACCTTCTGGTCCTTTATTCCCCCCCCATCCCTTTTTTTGGTTTCCCCTCTGCCCTTTTAAAGCTTTACCAGTCACAACTTCCCCTACCTCCACTTCAACCCTCATTCTTCCCATACCCTCCACATTCCTCCCATGTCTGTCTTCCACATTTATCTTTGTTCAGCCTGCTCATTTACATCACATCCAATCCCTCCAACTTTAAGGGTTAAACTTGAGCAAGCATTTTTTTTAAATGTGTCTGTGGCCCATTCATATATAAATTGGGTGTGTATGTCCATTTTTTTTACATCATCAAGGATGTATAGGTAAGGAGACCTGAACCCAGCAAGCACCTAACCATCTCAAGATCTGTCACTGCAGCTCTTAGCCCAGCTCCAGTGTTGGAAGTAAGCCAGGCAGAGGGGAACGCATCTGGGGCGATGGACCATGGGGAGGTAAGACTGGGAAGGTTTCAGCTGACATTAACATTAGACCCTCACACATTTCTTTTTATATGAACAAACAGGGCTGCTCTTGCCACATTTTGCTTGGCCCTGTGTCCGACCTGGAGCTGTGTATATTGGCATACAGGGATTCCAAATGTAAAGGGGCACAAGGCATGAAGAATGGAGGATAGACAATGAAGAGTGCAGAAGTCACCCAGACCACATGGGTGCATGGAGGTTTACATTTATAGCTACCCAGCAAGGGCCGATTCACTCAGGCATTTCACTAGATGTTTTTCTTTGGGTAATTGCTCTCAAGAGCCCTGTGATCATACTCAGCAGCAATTTCTATAATCACAGCTGCAGTTTTTTGGACCATCCATGATCATAGAAATTGCTTGCTTGTGTGCATTGATGCCATTTCACGCATTTCCTTTCTTTGGTGTGCAGAAACATATTTGGGCGTGTTTGCATGAAGGAAAGTGGGGGTGGGGTGGGGGTGGGATGCCTGTATAAACGGCCTCTGTGATTCTTTGATATGCAATATTTCAATAGGAGACTCCATGCTCTATCACAGTATTGGTGGCTTGCCATGTATTTTGTGCTGGTGATGGTTGAGAAGGGTACACATCATCAGGGTATGTACTTAAGGAACCTGGGGCACACACCCATGAAGCAAACACGTGCATTCTGATGTAATTGTCTAGATATCTCTGGGCAAAGTAAGGTGGTGGGTAGCTAGGTATTCACCAACACTGTGCGCCCAGCAGCCCTATAAGCAAAGTTTAAAAGGAAGAATTCAATTTCAACAACAGGAGGGAAAGGGATAGAAGAGCAGAGGCTCATTGTGAAAGATACAGGCAGAGGTGGCCCTACCATGAGGCAGAGTGAGGCAGTTGCCTCAGGCAGCAGATACTGAGGGGCAGGGAGTGTGCCACATGTCCTGCCCTGATGTAGTCTATTGCGTTCAGGGGCAGTGGAAGGTGCTGTCCTTTAACCAGAATCTCCCGGTCTGGTTGGCTTTTGTACATGAAATGGGGAGAGGGGCCATCTTGCATTTTGCCTTAGGCAGCAAAATGT
This sequence comes from Podarcis gaigeae, assembly GCF_964106915.1. NCBI lineage: Eukaryota > Metazoa > Chordata > Lepidosauria > Squamata > Lacertidae > Podarcis > Podarcis gaigeae. The sequence goes on along the minus strand of NC_139678.1, from coordinate 80,912,943 downwards.
CTTGGGCTGGCTCTGAAGCCAGTGCTCCAGCCCCTACACATTACTCCCTTAGCACTGCTCTCTTTTCTCCACAGCTGAGACTATTGCTAGGAACAGGAGCTGCCTCACACTAAACAATCGGACGATCCCTCTAGACCTGGATTGCCACTGATCACTGTCGGTGGTTCTCAGGCCTGCTACTTGGTAACTTTTCCATTACTGATGCTACTCGAGACTGAATCCGAGGCCTTTGAAGTGCCTGAGAATGCCGCCATCTTGATCTGTTTAATATATCGCTCAATACACAGCCAAGTATATCTTGGGCACAAAATGGCTAATTCAGGGGAGAAAACCAATGAAAGTTTTTGCTAGCCAAAACTCAGAGGGGTGGGTGTTCCTTGGGATGCTCTTGCCAAGGAAGCCCTCTGGTGAGCCCACATGGCAGTGCCCTCAAAGCCTGGGCAGGATTATATGGGGAGAGATGCCCCTTTGAATACCCAGGCCCTAAGCCATTTAGGGCTTTGGACCTCAGTATTAACAGCTTGAATTTCACCCAGTGACAAACAGGCAGCCAGTCCAGATCCTTGAGAACCAGGGTAATATGGCCTTGTGCAGATATGTCAGCTAGCACTCTGGCTGCCCTCTCTGGACCATCCTCAAGGACCATCCCCATACATAGTGCATTGCAATAATCCAGCTGGGAAGCTACTAACGCATGGGTAGCTGTAACCAGGCTATCCATGTCCAGAAATGGCCGTAGATTGTTTTTAATAATGTTAACCTCCGGCGACAGATTTCAGATAACAGTACAATCCATCTGACTGTGTAATGCAACCCAAGCAGCTACTGATTAGAAAAGCCCCCGTATTCCAACTTGGGCATGAGGTTTCCTGCAGAGAGAGTCATCTCCAGCCACTGACTCCCACTAAACTGCCTTGGGCTTTGCATCTGCCAGTGAGAAACTTACAGCACAGCCCTATTTGATGGAGCTTTTCACCCACACCAGCTGCCACCCTTCATTCCTCTTCTGCTGAACAAATGTGTTGGAGGTGTCAAAATTAGTTATGTGGCAATGCAAACAAGTGTTAATCCCTCTGTGCAGCTCTGGTTATTTTTATCCCCTCGCTTTATATATTGCTTCTATGGAGGATGCATGTGTCAGCTTCTCCCCCGCAATGACAGCGAAGTCTTGTCTTCCAGATCCACTAATGGAGCCTCCTGACTCTCACTCAAAAGAAATGTGACTTCATAACTTGATTGGAGGTTGTACAATAATGGCAATTATTCAATCACTCCTTATTATCACGTTGCTGCAGCAGAGGTTGAGGAGGGTGAGTAATTCTGAACTTTGGTCGGCAGTTGCCTGAAATTTCTTGGCAAGTTCTCTGTGAGCTGGTTCCACATTTCAGGGGTTGGGAACCCTTTTGACCCAGTAGGCCAGATTGCTATCTGTCCCCACCCCTGTGGTCCAGCTTTGACAGGTGGGCAGGAAAAATTAGGATGTCAAATGGGTTGCCCCTCCCATTTGTCTAAGTCCCTTGTGCACTGTTTCCCAAATGTCCAATAGTCAGCTGGATAACAGGCGCTTGGGAATTGCAGCACGGGCGCTTTGCCAGCAAAGTGTTGAGTGTAAGGTTGTTTTCTGCAGGAATTAGCTGTCTGATTGAGCTCCCCACAGGAATACATCCCCGTAAGACCTCAGGAGTGGGGCAGGTATATGAGTTATGGGGAAATGGCCTCAGGGGCCAAATTGGGAACTGTGCTGGGTCAGATTTGGCCTGTCGACTGGAGGTTCTCCACCCGATGCTTTTGCTTGGTGCTGTATTCCATTTAGTGAGCAATTGACTACGTGATCTGCATAAACACCACTTTCCTCTCTCCCGCAAGAAAGACAAGTAAGATGAAACTTTAATTTCTATACTGCTGTGACCCCATCAGGTTCTGAGCTATGCTTCTGCCTCCTCTCCTCTCTCCGCAGCTGCTATGTTTACATTTCATATATATTTTTATGTGCATGGGCATATCTATCTAGGCAGGGGGCATGAAGGTTATACGTTTTTGAAAAACAGCTTATTTTCAGTATGTTAATCATTAGTAATTTACTATTGTCCTTTGAGATTTCTCGGGCATTTTAACTCATAGCAGCATAAGTTGCACACCGCTGATTTTCTTCTAACTGTAGACACAGCTCTCCAAACAGGAACAATCCATAAAAATTATGAATGGGTGGCAAGCTATTCTGCAGTATGGGCCCTGAGCATAAAAAGTGGCTGCTTTCATT